>NW_007248801.1:369370-387027 GCF_000164805.1 Carlito syrichta
TGGGCGACAGAGACTCCCAACTCAAAAATATATATATATATATATATATATATATATATATATTAAAAAATTAATTTTAACTTTTAAATTTGTGCTTTTAGAAATACCTGTTTGACTCAAATTCTGTTCTGTTTTTTGTGAATGTCATATTGCCTCTGAGTCAATGAGTTGGGAATATTTTAGATTGAAGGAGTATAGAAAAAAAATATGAGGTCTTACTTAATGTTTTTTGGAAGGGGGTAGGGAACTGTCCATCAGGAATGCAAGTGCCACTGGGAGAAGAGTGATCAGTTCGAAATTTTTGAAAATGGTCAGGATAAACCAGGGTGACCCAGATAAAGACCCAGTTGTGGATTCATATGTTGCTATGAAGTACAAGTAGGCAAAACCTGTTATAAGGATGATGGTGACAAGAAAATGAGAGCTCTGGATCCAGGAGGCAGCCCAAAATAGTATATTTCTTAACCTAACCATGTTTATAGGCTGGTACTTTGAAGTGTAAGAACATGAGTGTGTTAAATTAAATGAAAAAGCATTGATAAGTATCTTTAATAAGAAGCATGATGCCCATGGGTTACTATTTATCTTGGCATCATCAACTTTGTATAGCTACTTAATGATTTTCTGTGATGTATCAGATATTGTGTCTCTTTTCATTAATTCTATAGATGGATCCCTAAAATTGATTACATGCAATGATATACAAAAATAAAACACATGCATTGACATTTTTGTAAGAACAGGAAACACATGTCCCACAACAATTCTTGTGGATTTCCTATGATCATGAGGTTAAAATAAGACACTGTTTTTGAAGATAACTCGTTTAGTATGCACGTTAATAGTCTTATTATGGAAAGGATGGCATCCAAATAATTTTCAGAAAAGGGCACTCATGTCATTAGGGAAGTGCTCTTTTTAAGTGTCAGATCATTTTATTTAGCAACTGTCACTACAAAGGTAACCAGCTGTCATTATTTATTGTCAAAAAGAACACTCACTGACATTGCTGAAGTGAACTCTGTACACATTCTTCTCTCTTGTTTAGTTATATGTATGCAATTGACTATTTGCATGAAAGCTAACTGGCAGCCTAACATAGAGTTTTAAAGTTAAGTTGTGTTTCAAGCACTGTACTTTTTTTTAATAAGAAGGGAGGAGCCACATCAAGTAATTCTTTTTAGTCATCAGGAATTTGCCTAGTTTATGACCATGAATATCATTAGATGACAATTTGATAAGCAGCTTCTAAAATGCATTGCCAAATCTGTGTGTGTTGCTTTAGTATAATGTGTCAGAAAGAATAGTCTATTCTAAGAATAATATTAATAAATGAGAAAAGAGGAATATCATGTGATTTTAAAATATAATATTAACTTTACTAGACAATGAAATTATTAAATGGCTATGAAATATTTAATTATTTCCTTTCAATTGTAGGATCCAGTGTGATTCGTGTCTTTCCCTTGAGTGTTTCTGTCTTGTTTCATTTGGAAATCATTTGCCTTTCATTCTATTCATCTTTTCCCAATTTTACGCCCTTAAGATAAATTTTTGTCATATAACAAATTGCCCATTAAATAATTGGCCTTGTCAAACTGATAGGCAAGAAGAAAAAAAATTTCTCACTTCTAAACGTCCATTTACTTATTAATGACAGCATAGGTTACTCTATTTTTTTTGTGTATGAATTACTTCATCCAAGGTAGAAAGTCTGAAGAAGAGAAGTGAAATAAAGCTAGTCTTTTGAAATGCCACTTTATAAATCTCTCTGTGATTTATATTCCATTTGTTATAGAAATGGTTTTGAAATATATAACTTCTGCTTGGCAAAGTGCTTGGAAGGAGGCAAAGCAGCACATCCAGTAAGCATGTTTCCTGTGGCTACACATGGAGCATTGCTGGAAAACTTGTTCCATTATTTATTATTTATTATCTGTGAGACTTTGGGCAAGACACTTCATCTTCCTGAACCTTAGTTGTCTCATCTTATAAATGGGGTCAAAAATGATTACTCAATAGTGTTATTTTAAGGCTAATCTATATAAAGTAGTTTGAGTAACTAGCACAGTTGACATTATATAATTGGTAGTTAATAACATTACTTTTATTATCCATAATGACACAAATATTGGATGATGTTTAGAAATCAAGGAAATCCAAAGGATAATATTATATATAGCCAAGAGTTCCTATGTAACTTCATTCAATCCATTATAATACACACAATTTTATGAACTAAAAAAGAGTTTATATATTTATCTTCTTTTTTTGTAATTGATTTTATACTTGTGTGACCATTTTTGTTAATTGATCCATTTTCAAATATTTAGGGATTATTCATTGTGTTTCTACCAATGCCAACAATCATCAGTGTGTCTTCCTATTCAGTACATCAATATGATAAATTTCTTACAAACAAAACATCCAACTGAAAAAAAATCAGCTAGATTATAAGTGGTCTCCCAGAATTCACTAATAATCTTAACCAATCATTATTTTCCCATGCAGATATTATTTTATTTTATCACCTATCTGCTTAAATTCCTTCAGTGATTCTCACTGATTCTAATAAAAGGATCAAATCATTGAAGGCCTAAACTCTTCTCATAGACCAAACATCAGCCACACTGTCTTTCTTCCCATTCTTCAAAATATTCATGCTCCCTCCTGACATAAGGACTTCTATATGTCTCTATCTTGTACTAAAATGGTCTTCTAGGTCTCTCTTCATCTATCTCACTCAAATTTATCTTCTGATATTGACTTGGACATTATTTCTCCAGAGAAGCCAGAACAGATGGTCCACCATACTGAACTCCACAACTTTTTGCTCTTCTTACTACCAAGCTCCTTTCTTTCATCTACAAAAATAAAATGTGTCACAAGTCATTTTCATTCAATCAAATGTTGAGTATGTATATTATGTAATATATGATTTACAGTTATATATATTATATAATGTATTAAATACTTATACACTAGAAGACTTCAAAATGTTTGTGGAAAATGAAATTACAGGACACAAAATAAAAAACTTATTTCTAACATAAGCTCCATCAAGTTCAAGACACTATTGTAAGCAATAATACCAGCCATGTATTCCGTCCCTAAAAAACTGAGGATCCTGAGAATTTAACCATGTCAATACAATCTTTTTCACTTTATTAACTGAAGAAAAATTGGTGCCCTTTACAGGTTTTCGAAGGAAAGGAAGAAAAAGAAGTCAGAAGGAGACAAATCAGGGCTTTAAGTTAGATGCCTAAAGATTTCTCATAAAAATTCTCACAAAATTGCCTTTTTTTATAACAAGAATGAGCAGGAGCATTGTTTTGGTGGAGAAGGACTCTGTGGTGAAGCTTTTGTAGGTGTTTTTCTGCTCAGACTTTGACTAACTTTCTCAAAACACTTTCATAATATGCAGATGTTATTGCTCTTTGGTGCTCCAATGTTGTGATCTTTGCTCTTGACTGGACCACTTCTACCTCTTGGGAGTCGTTGTTTTGACTGTGCTTTGTCTTTAGAATTGCACTGCTAAAGCCATTGTTTCATCTCCTTTTTCAGTTCTTTGAAGAAATGCTTTCTGATCTTGATCCCATTTGTTTACTACTTCCATTGAAAACCCTGCTCTTGTCTGCAGCTTATCTGGGTGCAATCATTTCAACACTCGAGATGTCCATGGGGTTGATGATTGTTTCTGCTGTTTATCTTCAATCTTCTTCAAGTAGATTAATTTTTTTTCTTGCAAATTGGTGTGAATGGTTGCTGCTATGAGCTTCATCTTCAATATTGCCTTGTCCATTCTTAAAAATAGCCATACATCTGTAAACTACTGACTCTTTTAGGTATTGTTCCCAAAACTTTTTGTAAAGCACCACTAATTACACCATTCTTCCACCCAAACTTCACCATAAATTTGATATTTTTTCTTGCTTCAATTTTGGAACAATTCATGTTGCTCTGATAGGAGCTCTTTTTACTCAGATGTCTTATTCTTCTTAGTGCCTCAAGCTAGATCCTGTTAAGACATACTATAAGTTAGTAAGGGTCTACTTTGATGCAAAGGAATTTTAAAACCCACACATAGATTTTTCACAGTACACATTTTCCACAAACTTTTTGGCAACCCCTGGTATTATACAATATATCACATAAACATATATTATAGAATATATAAACTTTGCTAGGTATCTACATCTTTAAATAGGAGTTATATATCTGAGGCAGTATGTCCAGATGCAGTTGGTTTTTATTTAAATGCAATCAGTATCTGTTCTGCTTTTGAAAACAAAATTTATCTTTAAGAATATCACTTTTGGTTCCAGCTACTTGGAAGGCTGAGGCGGAAGGATCACCGGAGCCCAGCAGGTCGAGGCTGCGGTGGCCAGGAGCGGCCACTGCACTCCAGTCTGGGCGACAGTGAGACTACAACTCAAAAAAAAAAAAAAGAATATCACTTTTACCATACCACTGAACAATCCTTTTCCTAGTTATCTATCCAAGATAAGTGAAAGCACACAACCACACAAAAATTTGTACAATAATATTCACAGCATATTTATTCATAATAGCCAAAAACTGGGAACAATCTAAATGTCCATGAGCTGGTGAAAGGATACACAATGTGGCATATCCCTATGATCAAATACTATTCTGCAGTAAAAGGGAATGAAGTTTCCATACATGCAGCAACATGGATGAACCTCAAAAACATGTTTTGTGAAAAAGTCAGGAACAGCAGATCATATTGTATAAGATTCTACTTATATAAAATGCCCAGAAAAGAGAGCATAAGGAAACATTATTTACAGAAATATAAAGTAGATTAGTGGTTGCCTGTGGCTATGGGGTCATATTTGGGATTAACTGTAAATGACCATTAGGAAACTTATTGAGGGGGTTGGAAGTTCCAAAATTGTTTTTTCTATGATGGTTATATAGTTTGATAAAGTTCCTAAAAGTCATTCAATGGTTAGAAGAATATAAAAAACGAAATTAGAGAAAAATGAAAATAATACAATACATAAAAAACATTTGTACAACAGGCACAGATTAGAAAGGTAAGTAAACCTTAGCTAATAGTATACTTTTAAAATAATTCCAGTGTTTATATATGCATACCAGCTTTGACCTCAAATGTCAATAGTTGGTGAAAGCGAGTGTTACCATTTTAAAGCTAACTCTCCATTCAATTCCTCATCTCAACTTTATTTCTTATGTCAAATTTCTATGGAAGATATCAAGAAGAATTAGCCACTATGATTATCTTGAAGGAAAAAAGGTAAAACATGTACTCATTGAACTACAATACAAAACAGTTTATAATTGGGACCAGGAGAGTAGTTGTGCTTTTAAATTTTCTTTAAAAAAATGTATTATAGATATGTAGGGTAAAAGTCAGGTTTAACTACACAAGCAAACTGTGTGTAGATGAATTTTGGACCTTCATCTGGCCCTGACTTCCCCTGGCTTAGGACCAGGTGCCCTTTATGATTCTACGTGCCCCAACCCCACCCCCTACCAGTGCTCATCGACTGCTGATCCCTCCCTTGTGCTAATGTGATTAATGTTCAGGTCCCACTTACGAGTGACAACATTCGGTATTCTGTTATTTGTTTATGTGATAGATCATTAGGTATGATGGTCTTTAAAAATTCTTGAATGCACCAGCTAAAACTAAATTAGAGGAACATTGTTTTTGAACAAAATCTTGAATACAATATATATAATACATGCATATATATTCCATTCATTCATACATGCACCACTCTGTTTATTCATTAATGACATGCATTACACTCTCAGCAAAACTTCTCATAACAATTGATGACTTTAATATCAATGTAGACCATTCTCTAACTATCCTGGCTCCTCTTCTTTCCTTACATGAGCGTCACCTCAGTCAATCATTTCATAATTACATATTAACTTGGTCATTACCTATATATGGTTACTCATTCTCAAAAAAATGAGTTTTAAGGATTTCTCTTTCTTGATACTTACTCCCTTAAGTACCCTGGCTTCAACAATTCTTTGACCTTACAGGGACCAACAATTTATTAATGCTGCCAGTTTTGTATGTTCTTTCCACTCCTCTCAGTCTACTATAATACCCTTACTTTCGAATTTACTCAGATTAGATTCCCCTGTACAACATTATTACTCCCTTACTTGCACTTTCCAAATCTTTTTCATTTTTTTTTCATTGAACTTGCCTGAAACTTTGAGTTGTAGCAGTTTGAGGGAAAACCTGAAATATGATAATGCTTGCAGCCATTTAGAATGGACTGAAAGCATCACTGAAACAAGTAAAGAAATTATGATAACAAAGAACCAGAAAGACATCTTACTCAATTGTTATAGTGATTAGGAGACAGTATATGATATGGGTCAAAAAAAAATCAAACAAGTGAAGACCCTGCTTTCTAAACAACTTTTAAATTTTGCACCGCAATCAGCCTAAAAACAATAATAGCCTAATATTTTAACAAATTAAAGACAACTAAAAAATTTGTCTTTTTAATTTTAATTTCTGCTGCATAACTTGAGAAATATAAACCCATTCTGAAGAATCACTAAATCAAGGATAGAAATCTAAAGCTTAGTCTCACATGTACACTATTTTAAAAATTCTATCATGATTGTTTTGATTTCTACTTGTTTCTCCTAAGCGTTAGAAAAAAAAATACTGATTTCTAGCTTTTATGTCTATTATCTAAAGGTCTGTCAGTAGAGTTTCCATATAAGTATCTTCTTAAAACTTGAGTAGCTAGTTAAATATATTTGTTTTTTGACATCTAGTATGCAGCCAACAATGAGTTAGTTCCATCTGCTTTAAGCTTGTGCCGCATAACGAATGTCATTCAGTGACAGCTTAATTGTGTTGTGCTGATCATCTCAAACCTGAATTTTATGGCAATGCAGACTCACTCTCTAGTTTACCTTTATATGCCTGATAGAATGTATAATTACAGTTGGGATTACCCTAATCCATTCTCTACTTAATGAGCTGAACTAATATTAAACCCCAAATGAAAAGGAATTCAGTATATTTTAACTCTTCTTCACTCTGGCATGATTTTATTTTTACAGCTTCACTTAGTTTGATCCATTACCCGCCTCCCATTCATTCTGGCACACACTCTAAATCTATTCATTTCATAATCTCATGAGCTGAAGTCAATGGCATTTGACCTGGAAATAAAAATGTTATGATTATTAAACTACAAGAAGGCAACTGATCATTTGAGCTTCAGTATTTGCATTTTAATGCACATGTAGAGAGAACATTTGGATAATAATGATTTATCTTTGCATGAAATAGATTCTCTAGATAGGATTGAATCAAAATGTCTAAGCTAGTTGAAACAGATGACTTTTCATATCGATATTAAAACAGAAAAGCTACTATATTAATTTCTCAGTAAAAAATTTTATATCAAAGAATAAATAAATAATGTACTTATTTTGAGATGAGACTATTTTTATTGTGACACACCCATATCTTGTGAAATATTACTCTGGTAGGTAAAAAAAATCAGGAATCAGTCACATAAAAAACATTTAAGCTCTGGGAGTAAACCGAAAGAATGTCTATTTAACAAACATATGTAATATTTAACATGGTAATCAAGGTATGGCACAAATAACACTAAGATGTAAAATACTTGCTTCCTGTTTCAAATAAGTTTGGGGCTAATTTTTTAGATATATTCTTACATAAAATTCAGGACAATGCAATGGAAGATGCAGGGGATGTAAACAGACCACATAAAAGAAGATATATAATAAATGAATACTCAGTATCTCAGATTAGTTGTAAAGAAAAAAAAATAGCTGTATAGAAATAAATCAGTCACTCTAGTTTCACTTCAGGTAATGGTTGAATATCTTCTTTCAGAATAACTTTCCTGCAGAAAACTATATAAACTTTGGCACAAAGACAATGGTCAGAATAAAAACTAGAGGAAAGTAAAGTACTTTGGGTAAATGCTTGGGTAATAATGCTTCTTGCTGGAGGGCACTCCTCTATTTTTGTGAGGTTTCTAGAAATACAGGAAAATACTGCAGTTAGTTACTGGCTTTAGAAGTCAGAAGACAGAAGTTGAGGGTTGCAGTACAACTGAGCCGCAATGGGAAAATCCTGGAAAGAGGAGCTGTGTGCAGAGAAGTCCCCAAATATACATACAAATTCTGCCTACATTTTTTAGCAGTCTCTGAATTTGGCATGGTTGGGAAAAATTAAACAACTGTAAGGTGGAAAGAATTGAACACTGTTAAGTGCCACCCATCATGAAGACTTGTGTTGAAGGGTGTGGTATGGGCAGGAGTAGAAAGTTAGAATTTAATTTATTCAAATTAACTTCCCTTCCAGCTAAGACAAAAGGGGGGAGAGAGAGAATCAGAATCCAGAATCTAAAGCATCTCATTTACAATGTCCATTGCATAATAACATTTTGCTAATTATGTGTGGAAACAGAGAAGTGTGATCATACTCAAGAGAAAAAACCCTACCTGTACCTTAAAGCTGTGGCTACCATTATACTTAATGAGGAAATACTGAATGCTTTTCTCCTATGATTCAGAAGAAGGCAAAGTTTGCTCTCTATTCAATTTGCATTGGAGTTACTAAATAGTGGAGGGAAGAAAAAAATAAAAGTCATAAATAGAAAAAAGTGAAACTCTGTTTACTGATGACACGATTATATTTGTAAAAAAATCTCAGGAATCCATTTTAAAGTATTATAAAAAAATAAATGATTTTATCATGGTCACAGGACAAAGGATCAGTACACAAATAGGATTTGTGCTTTTATACACTAGGACTGAAAAATCTAAAAAGTTAAATCAATATATAATAATATGTAAATACTAAAATACTAATAATTTAATTGAATAGAAGACATTCACTATCTCTACTATAAGAAAAAAAAACATTGAGGAGAAAATTTAATGAAGTCTTGAATAAATGAAAATAAATATTCTGTCTATGGGATTGAAAGACTTTATATTGTCAATTTTCCCTGATTTATGCACAGATTATTTCAATATGCATAATAATGCCATCAGGGTATTTTTTGTAGAAATTAATATTTTGACATCTAAAATGTATATGGATTTCTGAGGACTTAGAATAACTAAAATTTTGAAAAACTGTAACTACATAGGGAGATTTATACTACTTGAAGTTATGGAAATCAGGGCATAATGATACACAATAGTTCAATGGAATAGAATAAGAAGTGCAGAAATAAACCTTCACATATACAAATAGTTGCTTTTTATTAAGTCTTGCACATGTGCATGTGCAGTGTGCACACACATACACATATCAATACGAAAAGGAAAAGGAAAGTTCTTTCAAAAAATGGTGTTGGAATAACTAGGATATAAAAAATCATTGAACCTTGACCTTTACTTCACAACCTCCACAAAGTTAAGATAATGCAAATCTTATACCTAACCATACAAAGTTAACATATACAATTTCAAGAAGAAATCATAGGAGAATATCTTTACTCACTTGTAATAGTCAAAAATTTCGTAGACAAGACACATAAAGAAATAACCATAACAGATAAAATATCACACTTTAGATTTTACAAAAATTAAAACTTTTGCTTATCAAAAGGCACAATTAGGAAAATTAGGTAACAGACCACATTCCTGAAGGAACTATTTGCAAATTACAAATGTAACAAACTATTGGTATCTAGAATATATAAAGAATTCATTAAACTCAAAAAAGCAGTTAAATAGACAAAATTCTTAACAGGCATATCTCAATGAGATATATGTGATAATGACTAAAATGTGAAAGACTGACATCCCCAAATATTGAAGAGGATGTAGAACAACTGGAGAAAATAAAATGCATTTTTTAATAAAGTAGCACAACCATTTTTGAAACTGTATGGAAGTTTCTAATAAAGGTAACCATATATATGCTATGAAGAAGTAATTCAACTTTTAAGTATTTCTTCAAAATAATTTTTTTTCAATGCCCACTGAAAGATTTGTACATTAATGTTATTAGAAATGCTATTTATAATAGCAAAAAACTGGAAGTAACTCAAATGTCCATAAAAAATAAATAAATTGTGGTGTATCATATAAAGGCACACCACACAACAATTAAAATGAATAAACTATAGATACATTCATCATTATACACATTATGATGAGCAAGAGACTCTGAACACAAGAGAGTATATGCTATATGTTTTTCTTTAATAAGTTTCAGAACAGAAGAAACTAATCCATTACAAAGCAAATCAGTAAACTGATTATTAGGGTTCTGGGGAGCTGACAGGGAAAGGGCATGAAGAAAATTTGTGAGGTGATGGAAAAATTGTACATCTTGATAGGGGTTTGGATTTCAGAAGTGTGTGCAAAAGCATACCTTTGTCAAAACTTATCAAATTTGGCCAGGCGCAGTGGCTCACACCTATAATCCTGAGGCAGGAGGATTGCTTGATCCCTGGAATTCAAGACCAGCCTGGGCAACATAGCAAGACCTCGTCTCTGCACACACACAAACACACAGAGCTGTGTGTGGTGTCGTACACCTGTAGCCACAACTATTCACAGGATAGGATCACCTGAGCCCAGGATCACCTCAGCAGAAGGATCACCTGAGCCCAGGAGGTAGAGATTGCAGTGAGACATGATTGTACTACTATACCCTAAACTCTAGCTTGGGAGACCTTGAGCTAAAATAAAAATTGTATTAAATCTCATAGTTAATATTTTTGTATTTTAAGGTATATAAGTTTCAACACACACACAAAGAATACTTTAAAAAATAGCATACTCAATTTGGGAATCCTTCCACAGTGGTGTGGGTTATGTTATGTATTTCTAGAATTGAGAAAATGAGTTAACATATTGAGGATAATGGGAATATATACAGTTTTCCACAGAGCTTGTGCTAATATACATCATGCCACAAGCGTATGACAATTCTTATTGTTCAACATCTTCATCAAAGTCAGTATTTTCTGCCTTCTTATTCCAGAAGCAAACTGAATTTTAGCCCCCACTACACATTTGGCCAGGAGTCTGTTTAGTATGTTACTTGCAAAGAGTCTACTAACACTTAGAACAGATGTCTAGCATGTCTAAGTATATAAGGGATAAGTAAAAGAAAAATCAGTATATTCAATGAGTAAGAGCTACCAATAGAATAGATAGATGGGAAGAGCAGTATCATGGAGACTAAAGGAAAAGAGTTAAAGCAGGTATTTATTCACATTTGGTAAGAGTCACAAAATTAAAAACCAGAAAGTGTTCATTTGATTTGGTGTTTAGGAAATAACTGGTATCATTAGTGAGACAAAAGTGGTTGATTCAGAATATGTGAGGAAATTAACTTTTTGGTGTATGAGAGGGAACCCCAAAATTCCAGAATTTATTTATTTTAAAAATGTACATTTATTCTTATATATTTAAATTTCAGTCACCTTCAAAACACTCAATATGTGGTGCAATACACCTGGTAAGACACTTTTTCTCCCGTTCAAAACAGTTTTTGAACTCATCAATTTTGATGCCTTTTAGTGTTTTTGCCATTTTTGTTTCATCTCTTAAACATTGGCAAAGCGTTTTCCTTTATTTAGAACTTTTTTCATCCAAGGAAACAAAATTAAGTCACTCCGGATGAGATAGGATGAATAGGGAAGGTAGGGTAAGGGCGTCATGCCACTTTTGGTCAAAAACTGCTAAACAGCACGGTGTGGGCAGGTGCACACGTAAATTAACCATCATGAAACAGACAAACACATTGAAACAATCTCTCTCTCTCTCTCTCTATATATATATATATATATATATATTTTTTTTTTTTTTTCAATGAAGCCAAACGCAGTCTCTCACAACAAAGGCTAGCTGGTACACAGACACCTGATGGGTTCCTAGAACATGTAACTAGCGGAGGAATCGAATCCTGTAGTACAGGGTTCCTTCCCTCCAAAAAATAATTCCCACTTTAGGGGGGTCCCTTCTTCTGAGTTTGTTTCTACGAATTGAGGAAATAAAGAGATGTGTGAATATAAACTTACATATGAAGTAAAGGGGAGTTGGAACATAATTGAACAAGAAATTTGGCACCAAGAGATTTTTAACAAATGAATGCATTCTCTTGTTTGCATGAAGATAAGATGAAAGAGTCAAAGAAGGGTTAGAGCTTTTTAAAAGAATTGAACGGGATAAAAATAATTTCTGTATATAATTGGAGGAGATAGTGTCTAGATCACAGTTTCGGGATAAGAGTAAGAAGGTCCAAGATAAACTTAAGTTAGTTACCATGTATTTAGTGCTTATTCAGTGTTTCAGGCACTGTTATATTTCATTTGTAATTCTTAAAATAACTATATAAAAGAGTATTGTTGTCTTCATTGTATAAATAAGAAAACCACACACAACGTCATGAAGTAACCTGTATGAATTGCACAGCTAGGAAATTGCAGAACCACTCTAGGAGGCGGAGATGAGAGGATTGTCTGAGCCCAGGGGTTTGAGACTAGCCTGGGCAATTTAGCAAGACCTCATCTCTGCAATAAATCAAAATATTGGTCAGATGTGGTGGTACACACCTGTAGTCCCAGCTACGTGGAAGGCTGAGGTGGGAGGATTGCCTGAGTCCAGCAGGTCGAGTGGCTGTGAGTGTGCCACTGCACTCCAGCCTAAGAGACAGAGTGAGACTCTTTGACTCATAAAATAAATGTATGTTTATATATCTACATGTGGTTAGTGGAACCACACTGAAGGTTGTAGAATATTAAAGTTTATAAGTTTTATGAAAAAAATTGAAATGAAAGAAGAGAAGGATATGGGAAGTACAATGGGACGATGGTCCATAGAGAGATTAGAATTGTGAATGGGGTAGTTAAGAGTAGGGTTCAGTAGAAGGTGACAACTGATTTGACAAAGACCTGAATGTTAATTGGGGGAAAAACACTTCATTCACAGGGAACAGTCTGTGCAAAACTCCTTTTGATGAAATGGTGCCTGGCATGTTGAGGCGAAATCTGCTTCCCTATATTTTTAACCCACCGATTCTAGGTCTTTTTCAGAACAAATACCTTCTTATATACTTTCTTCTCAAAATAGCAATTATTTCAAATATCTGAAGATTATTTATGTCTAAGTTTTTGCCTATTCCTGACTCGATTTCCTAATAGTATATTTGCTTGTCTGTTTATTTATTACCTTATTTCAAAACAATTTAAAAAATTTTTCAACTTGATTAAGGTATAATTTACAAATACAAATTGTACATTAATGGTATACCATGTGAAGTTTTGATATATGTATACATTATGAGATGATTACATAAGGCTAATTAATATAACTATTACCTCATGCTTTTTTGGTCACGAGAACACTTAAGATATACTCTCTTAGCTGTTTCCAAGTATGTGATGCATTCTTATTCCATCCCCTACCTCCAGTTTCTGGTAGCCACCATTCTACTCTCTCCTTTTATGCATCCAGTATTTTTTAGTCTCCAGATATAAGTGAAATCATGCAGTATTTGTCTTTTGGTACCTGGTTTATTTCACTTAGCATAATGTTCTCCAGTTTCATCAATGCTCTTGCAAATGGCAAATTGCCTTCTTTCTTAAGGCTGTATAGTATTCCACTGTGTATCTATGTATGTGGGTGTGTATGTATGTATCACATTTTCTTTATTCATTTATTACTTAATGGACACAAGTTGATTTCATGCCTTGACCATTGTAAATAATGTTGCAATGAACACAGGGGTGCAGATATCTCTTCAATATACTGATTTCATCTCCTGTGAATGTATACCCAGAGGTGAGATTGCTGTATCATCTGATAATTAAATTTTCAATTTTTTGAGGAACCTTAATACCATTTTCCCTAATGGTTATACTAATTTACATTGCCACAAAAAGTGTACAAGAGTTTCTTTTTCTCCACATCCTCATCCTCATTTGTTATATATATATTTATAATAGCCATTCTGACATGGGTGAGGTGAGATCTCATCGTGGTTTTAATTTGCATTTTCCTGTTAATAAATGATATTGAGCATATTTGTATATTTCTATTTTTGTTTCAGTGTCTCATATTTTTGGAGTTATATCCAAAAAACCTTTGCTAAAACCAGTGAAAAGAAGCTTTTCCCGATATGTTCTTCTAGGAATTTTACAGTTTCAGGTTTTATGTTTAAGTGTTCACTTTGAGTTTGCTTTTGATGTGGGTTAAGATGTATTCAATTTTATTTTTCTACATGTGGATATCCAGTTTCCTCAACATCATTTGTGGACATGGATGTTCTATTTCCATTGTATACTCTTGGCACATTTGTCAAATATTAGTTGACCATAAATGTGTAGGTTTATTTATGGATTCTTTATTCTGCTCAGTTGGGCCATGTGTCTCTTTATGCCCGTACTTTGCTGTTTTAATTACTATAGCTCTGCAGTACCTTTTGAGATCAGGCAATATAATGCCTCCAGTTCTTTCTCTTAGTTCAAGATTGCTTTGGCTTTTGGGGATCTCTTGTAGTTCTGTAGGGCTTATAGGACTATAGGATTACTTTTTCTGTCGCTGTGAAAAATTTCATTGGAATTTTGACAGAGATTACATTGAATCTCTAGATTACTTTGGTAGTATAAAGTTTTTAACAATATTAATTAATCCATGACAATGAGACTTTTCAATTTATGTGTGACCTTTTCTATTTATTTAATTAATGTCTTAAAGTTTTCAGGGTACAGATATTTTGCCTCCTTGGATAAATGTATTTCTAAGATTTTTAATGCTATTATAAATAAGATTGCTTTATTTTCTTTTTTTGTTTTTCATTTTAATCATTAATTGACATATAATAGTTATATTTGCTTACAGGAGAGAAAGTGGTTTATGATTTATGAATACATGTGAAATAATTAAATAAAGCTAATTAATATATCTATCACCTAAAATACTTTTTTGTGGTGAGAGCACTTGAAAATTATTCTCTTAGTAATTTTGATCTTAGTCAGTGGTCTCTGTGTATTGCTTTCTTGATTTCTTTTCCAGATAGTTCATTGTTAGTGTACAGAAATGCTACTGATTGGTTTATACTGATTTTTTGCCTTGCAACTTTACTGAATTTGCTTTTTAATTATAGAAATGAAAAAGAGAGAATACACAAATAAATAAAATCATAGATGAAGAAGGACATATTACAAAATATGCCTCAGAAATAGAAAGGGTCATAAGAAAATATTATGAATAATTATACACCAAAAAATTAGATAAAACAGAGAAAACTGATAAATTCCTAAAAACATGCTATGTGCCAAGTCTGAATTAAGAAGAAATAGAGAGTCATAATAGACCAAGAACAAATAAAGAAATTAAGTCAGTAATAAAAGGTAGCCCATGAAAGAAAATCTCAGGACCTGATGGCTTCACTGCTGAATTCTAGCAAACATTTTTAAATAGAACTAATTCTAATTTTTCTCAACCTCTTCCAAAAAATTGAATACTTGCAAACTAGTTTTATGAGTCCAGTATTACCCTGATACCAAAGACAGACAAATAAACTACAAGAAAAGAAAACTATAGGCCAACATTCCTGGTAAACATGGATGCAAGCATTCTCATCAAAATACTAGAGAACAGAATCCAAAGCACATTAAAAGGATCAATCGCCAGTGGTATTTATCACTGGAATGCAAGAATGGCTTAACATATGCAAATCAATAAGTGTGATATGTCACATTAACTGAAGGACAAAACCCATATGATCATCTCAATAGATAAAGAAAACTTATTTGACAAAATTTATGTTTCATATTAAAAACTCAATAAATTAGGTAGAGAAGAAATGCACCTCAATGTGGTAAAGACCCCATATGAAATGTCCACAGCTAATATTGTACTCAGTCAAGTAAAATTGAAAGCTTTTCCTCTAAGATTAGGAAAAAGACAAGAAGTATGTCCACTCTCACCACTTCTGTTTAACACTGTACTGGAGGCCTTAGCCAGAGCAATTTGCCAAGAAAAGGAAATAAAGAAATTGAAATAGGAAAGGAATAATTGTCTCTGTTTAGAGATGAAGTGATCTAATATAATATATATAGAAACTTCTAAAGACTCCACCAAAAAACCTGATAGAAATTACTTTTTTATTTGTCTCAATCTTCCAATAGAAGATAGCCTGTAGGTAATGCAAGTGGGAAAAAGAGTTCAAAATATAGTAAAATAAGGGCCATTCTATTTCTAAAATAACAACAGGAACACAGTTAAATATCAGATAAAAAATAGTGTAGAATTCTATGCATTTGAATAATTTAAGCACTGAATTTTAGCAATGAATTGGTCTCCAGAATGTCCAGAACCCATAGGAAAAATGTGATGAATGTTACATAGTTTGTTTTAGGCAAGAAAGAACAAAGTAATTATCAAGCTTCTTAAGTGAATAAATACTTGTCTTATCTCCAAAGAGAAAAGAAAATGGTTTACATGAGTCTTTATATGGATGGCATAGAATTATGTTGACAATACCTGTAAATAGATCCCTGTAGTGAATGATAGCATTTTTCCTTGATATGTAGTTGCACATGTAGTATATGAATACATATTCTTGGTAAATATTTTAAACTACCCAAAGATGGCTTGAGTATCTCTAACTACTGTTTCTGAACAGGGTTTTCTACCTTTCTGTGCTCCCATTTCCCCTTTCCTAAACGGAATAGCATTTTAAATTTGAAATATACCAGAACTTGAAACAAAAACTTGTGTATAGTATTCTTTCTTGTGTGCTTTCCCGACACTATATCAATTTTCAACATGCTTTTGTCTCTAAGCAGTATGTCTTGAAGTTCTGTCTGCATCATACATTTTGGTCATTTTATCTTATTGCTGCATGGTACTGCCTTGGATAAATATAACAGTTAATTGAAGTATTCCATTTTGATGGCCAGATTAGTAGCTTTTATTATGAACAAGACTATAATGAAAATCTGTGTATTGAATCTTCGTCATATGCATGTGCAATTGTTTCTAACTTTGGGACACTTTGGGATGAAATTTCTGCATCATTTTATTTTTAATTAATTATGTCAAATTGCATTTCAAAGTGTTTGGACTTATATAAACACACAACATGATTATAAGTACATACTCTTTTCCCAGTACCCTTATCAATATTATATATTTTAAAATTTCTGAATGACTTCCAACCCGATGGGTAAAAATGATCCATTGTAAATTTTAATTTGTACTTTCATGATGATTAATGGGATTCACTATCACTTCATGCATTTGTTTGTAACTCCCGTTTTCATCTTTGATACTTGTTTTTTTATCTTTGAATCTCGTGTTCTTATTTCTTGCTTATCTCTCCATTACTTTCTTTTCTTTTCCTATCTGATTTCTAAGGATTTTTAAAATAATATTTAATCTAAATATATATTTTTTTATCTTGTCATTAGATTATTCAGAACTATTTAGGTTTTTTTTACTTTTTTTTTGTTTGTTTTGAGTTGGAGTCTCACTCTGTCGCCCAGACTGGAGTGCAGTGGCCACTCCCGGCCACCACAGCCTCGACCTGCTGGGCTCCGGCGATCCTTCCGCCTCAGCCTTCCCAGTAGCCGGAATTACAGGCACGCGCTACCACGCCCGGGCTGATTTTT
>NW_007248801.1:387172-391425 GCF_000164805.1 Carlito syrichta
AATCCACTCACCTCAGCCTCCCAAAGCGCGGGATTACAGGCTGAGCCACCAAGCCCGGCATTTTTTTTTTTTTTACATTTTATCTGTTTGTGTGAGAAACATGAGATCTACCCTCTTAACAATTTTTAAAGTATGTAGTATTGTAAACTATAAGCACAACGTTGTTCAGATCTTCAGAAGTTTTTTTTTATCTTTCTTAAACAAAACTTTATACCACTGAACAACTAGCCATTTCCCCATCCCCTCGATCTCTGCTATCATGAGTGACTGTTTTAGACTATTTATGTCTTATATAATTGGAATCATGCAGTATTCATCGTATTGTAAAGGTTCAAACTTCTAATGCTATCAAGTTAGAAATAAGTCTTAAACATGAATTTGGGGGGGTAGACAAACATTCAGACTATAGCACCTACCACATGCTACAACATAGATGACCTTTAGGATATTATGCTAGATTTACTTTTTTCATATATAAGGTCAATTTTAATAAAGTCACATTTAGCCGGGCTCGGTGGCTCAGCCTGTAATCCTGCGCCTTTGGGAGGCTGAGGTGAGTGGATTGCCTGAGCCCATGGGTTCGAGACCCGCCTGGGCAGCGAGACCTCATCTCTACAATAAATTTAAAAAAATAAAATAAAATAAAGTCACATTTATCAATTATTTTCTTCAAGTTTTTTGCTGTGTGTTTGTTTAAAAGTACATTTTTATAATCTGAGATCACAGATTTATTCATCTATCTTCTTATTAGATCGTCTTGAATATATATTTTTCGAAAGGGTATCGTCTTGAATATATATTTTTATCATCTTGATTATATATTTTTCTAAAGGGTCTTGAAAAAGTATTAAGTGTTTCCACAATAGTCAACGGGGTTCCACTCTGTGTAGTAACTATGTTTTCTCCCGTAATTTGAGATGTCACTTAGTCTTATATACTAAGTTTATTATATACATGGATCTATTTGGGTACTTTATTTTGCTCCATTCATTACTATGTCTACTCCTGTACTAGCACCATACTATAGCCTTCTGTGTTAGTCTTCCATTGCAGCCCAATAAATTGCCAAAAACTTAATAGCGCAACACTGTATAAATTTATCTTAAGGATCTATTAGCCCAAAGTCTGACATGAGTCTCAGTGACCTAAAATCAAGTTGTTAACAGAGCTGTATTCCTTTCTTGGAGGTTCGCAGGGGGAATCCTTTTCTTGTTCATCTGAATTGTTGGCAGAATGCAAGGCTTTGCATTTGTAGAGCTGAAGTCCTATTTTGTTATTTATATTTGCTGTAAGTTGAGGGCTGTTCCCAGATTCTAGAGTCTTCAGCATTTCTTGCCTCATGGACTTGTTCCTCCATCCTCAAAGCCAGCGACAATGTGTCAAGTCTCTGTCATGATCAAATATCTCCTTCTTCTTCCATCTCATTTTTCTGACTCAGCTGGGAAAGGTTCTTCCATCTTTTTTTTTTTTTTTTTTTGAGTTGGAATCTCACTCTGTCGCCCAGACTGGAATGCAGTGGCCGCTCCCGGTCACCACAGCCTCAACCCGCTGGGCTCCGTGATCCTTCCAACTCAGCCTTCCAAGTAGCTGGAACTACAGGCACGCGCTACCACACTTGGCTAATTTTTTGTTTTATTGTAGAGATGAGGTCTCACCAAGTTGCCCAGGCGGGTCTCGAACCCACGGGCTCAGACAATCCACCCACTTCAGCCTCCCAAGGTGCGGTATTACAGGCTGAGCCACCGAGCCTGGCTAGGTTCTTCCATCTTAATGATTCATATTACATAGGTTAATCCACCCATGTAATCCAGGATAATTTTCTCATCTCAAGATCTTTAACTTAATCATATCTGCCATATTCCTTTTGCCATGTAAGACAAAATAGTCCCAGGTTCCCAGGATTAAGGTATGGACAATCTTATGGGGATGGGGGAGATTAGTCTGCCAACCACAATGTACAATAAATTTTAATAAATGGAATAACAAATGTCCTGTCTTTGTTCACCTTAAAAAATCATCTTGCTTCATCATTCACATTTATTCAACTACATAAAGTAGAATCAGTTTATCTAGGTCTACAATATTACTGTGATTTTGATTTTTACTGCTTTAAAGTTAATGATTACTTTGAGGAAACTGACATCTTTATGATCTAATTTATTCAGCAATAAATTGAATGTAGCTTTCAATTATTTTAGGACTTTCTTTAGGTTCTTTAGCAAAGTTCCATTGCTTTCTTTATAGAGATTTTGCGTTCTTCTAAGTATACTCTTCTATTTTATTTTTGTTGTAATTTTGGAATAAGTTATTTTTTGCCATAATGTCTTAAAATGATTCTTATTGTTCTATTTGAAAATTGCCAATTTTGTGAGTTCTAACTTTATACAACAAACAATCCATCCACTGATAATATATGAAAGATTGTGAATTGATTTTGTATTTTACTCAGGATACAAGATCTCTCTGCAAATTAACAATAGATCAGGAAATAACTGCGATTAAAATAGTAGGTTATCATTTACATTTTAAAGAGGTGGGAGTATACCATGCCATGAAGGGCCATGTAAGAAATCACTCAGAGGGAGAAAGAGTACAGTGAAAACTTAGGCAGCAGACTTGGCTGTGGTTTCTTCAAGACGGAATGGGCAAAGTTGCAAGTTCAGGGTTGGGATTGGCTAGTTTAAATATTTACAGTGGGCTCTGCGGCATTGGAAATATCCCTAGTTGTCTGGCACCTGGCCCTTTGGTGATGAAAGTAGGCGGATAGGGGCTCAGTGTGTAAGAAAGAGCCTGATAAGAGAGGTGGTTGGAGATATGGACTGTATATTGTCTGGTTTGTATTTGAAAAGTGTGATTCCATGATAAAAGCTTTTGCCAAGGGAAGGGAAGGCAATGAAGGAGAGAGAAGATCAAGGCAAAGTGACTCAGGCATATTATCATGTCGTCTAGAATAAGATGTGTCTCCATTATGCATGCAAGACAGGTGTTAAAGCATCAGATACACAGAAGCTAGAAACATGACTGATACAAGGGAATATAACCAACTTTACTACATAGAGCCATTCCTGGAACCAGGTTGACAAAATCCTGTTACCTTTAATATGTGGCTTCCAAGGGCACCCTGGACATCAATATCTACTAGCAAAAGAGGAAAGAGCATTGAAGATCTTTTGTGGAAGGATTTATGTTTGGAAATAGCCCCCATTGTGCCTGTTTACACTTTCTCAGTTACAACTTTATCCCAAGACACACTTAACTGTGAGAGACGTTAGGAAAGATAGTCTTACTGGGTGCCCAAAGAGGTAAAACATGGTACTAGCGAGTGGCCCACAGTCCTGTCACACAGGGACCACGCATCACATGGGAACCTGGTGTTCACTGGGAAGAGCTATTTCCAATATCCACTGTTTCCTACCTTACCTTCTCTTATATAAATGCAGACATTAGTCAGACACTGAAACATAAACAATCTTATGAACTAGTAAAAGAAGAAAATACTCCTGTTAGGAGGTAGTTAAAATTCAAGTGAAGGGTTCAGGTTCAGAGGAAACCCAGAGACAGATACTCAACAAGATAGAATAATGCCCATCCCCACACCAAAGACATCAATGTCCTAATCTATGGGACTTGTGAGTATGATATCTCACATGACAAAAGGGCTTCTGTAGATATGATCAAACTGAGGATCTTGAGATGGGGAAATTATCCTGGATTATCTGGGTTCTTATAATAGGAAGGCAGGTGGGTAAGAGATGGAGAGAAGCAAATATGCCAATAAAACAGTGCACCTTTAAGATGGAAGGGAAAGCAGATGGTATCAAGAAAACAAAGAAAGAGATTCTCCCTTAGAGCCCCCAGAAGGAATGTAGCCCTGATGACATTTTGATTTTTTTTAAACAATATTTTTTATTTTGGTATTGTGGGGTACAGTTAAGGGTTAGGTGCGGGGGCCCGCCCCACAAGGGTCGTGGGATGTCCTGAAGGAGAGATGGATAGGCAAATGATGAAGATCATATACCGGACACCTGCTTCTTGAACAGATGGCAATTTAATGCTAGTTAATACAGAGCTTTTATACCATTTGTGAAGGGGCTAGACAAAGAAAATTCTTTCACATACATATCTTTTAAAAGTTACCAGCTAGTGGTCTTAGTAGTGAACAAACCAAGATTCCCATAGGCTTTAGTAGCAAACAAACCAAGATTCTCATAGGCATTTAGACAACGTCTTATTCATAAAGCCAACAATGACAG
>NW_007248801.1:391908-393558 GCF_000164805.1 Carlito syrichta
AATCCTTATGTCTAAACACTAAACTGCATAATCCTAAATCAAATAAGGAGTGGATATACTTATATCATTTATTACTTAAGCAATATCTAGTAACTTATAACCAAGTGAAAGAAAGCATTCTTGATGTGCTTCAGAGTTTAACCCTTGCATATGTTAGAAAAGGCCAAGTGGCATAGTGGGAAAAATAAACCATGATATTTCCAGGTTAGCTGTGATTCTTCGCATAAACATGCCATCTTCTTCTTCCACGACTGCACAGAATTTCTTCAGCTGTATCAATAGCAAAGACGGAAGACAGAAGGGCCTCAGCTGCCCGGACTCGCTTTGCGGCTGGGGGTCCTCAGCGCACCGGGACTTTGTCATCAGGCGGGCCTCCAAGGCTGGCTCCCAACAGTTAGGTATACAAATATGTTTCTTTCAGATACCCTTGTTGATAAGGGGTGTCTCCCCATCCCCAGACAGATATTACTACCGTTAATCCCACCTCCCTTCCCCTCCCCCCCATAGTTTCCCACCACTGTCAATCCTTTTCTTATAGTATTATGATAGATGTTCGGTCCACTATATGAGTGAGAACATGTGATACTCAGATCTTTGTTTCTGTGAGAGGTCACTCAGTATTATAGACTCCAGTTCCATCCAGGTTGCTGTAAAATTCATGATTTTGTTCTTTTTTTATGACTGCGTAGTATTCCATCGTGTATATGTACCACATTTTTTAAATCCAGTCCTCTTTTGATGGACAGCATGGTTGGTTCCAGGTTCTTGCTATTGTGAACAATGCTGCAATAAACATACGTGTGCAAGTATCTTTTTCATAGAGTGATTTGAGTTCTTCAGGGTATATTCCCAGTAGGGGGATTGCAGGGCCATATGGGAGATCGATATTTAGAGCTTTTAGGAATCGCCACACTGCTTTCCACAGAGGTTGCACTAGTTTGCATTCCCACCAACAGTGTAGAAGTGCTCCCTTTTCACCACACCCTCTCCAACAACTTTTATTTTTTGAGTTATTGATAATTGCCATTTTGACTGGACTTAGGTGGTATCTCAGTGTGGTTTTGATTTGCATCTCCCTGATGATTAGTGAGGTTGAACATTTCTTCATGTGTCTGTTGGTTGCTTGGATATCTTCCTTTGAGAAGTGTTTGTTCATATCTTTTGCCCACTTTTTAATGGGGTTATTTGTTTTTTTCTTTTCAGCACGTTTGAGTTCCTTGTAGATCCAAGATGTTAAGCCTTTGTTGGACCTGGAGTTGGCAAATACTTTTTTCCCAATCTGTGGGCTGTCTTCCTCCTCGCTTGAAGGTTTCTTTGGCTTTGCAGAAGCCTGTCAGTTTAATGAGGTCCCCCTTGTCTATCTTATCTGTTATGGCCTGTGGGTTTCGGGTTTTGTTCAGGAATTGGATGCCAGTTCCAATGTCCATAAGGGTATGTCCTGCATTTTTCTAAGGTTCTTATGGCTTGAGGTTTTACATTTAGGTTTCTGATCCATTTAGAGTTAATTTTTATGTATGGGAATAGATAGGGGTCTCGTCTGAGTCTTCTGCATGTGGTCAGCCAGTTTTCCCAGCACCATTTACTGAATACATTCTCCTCTCCCCAGTGGTAGGTGGTGGAGGCTTTGTCGAAGATGAGTTGGTTGAGAAA
>NW_007248801.1:393800-397748 GCF_000164805.1 Carlito syrichta
CAAATAAAAAACACAATCCCATTCACAACAGCCACAAAAAAAATGAAATACCTTGGCATCTTCCTAACCAGAGATGTGAAAGATCTTTACAATGAAAACTACAAAACACTGCTCAAAGAAATCAAGGATGACACAAACAAGTGGAAAAATATCCCATGCTCATGCATTGGAAGAATCAACATTATAAAGATGTCCATTCTACCTAAGGCAGTCTACAGATGTAAAGCAATACCCTTCAAATTACCAGCAACATTCTTCTCAGAGCTAGAAAAGACATTTTGATTTTAACCCAGCAAAACTGATGCAAATTTCTCACATACAGAAGTGCAAGATAATAAATTGTGTTATTTGAAGCCGGTAAAAGAACCAAACTTTTTAAAAATAATTATTTATATCTCCCATTTAATCATGTCTTATTGTACTTATTAGCACTACAATTCAATGGAGAATAGCAGATGAGTTAATAGCCATGCTTACCATATTCATGACTTAAACAATATGTAGCTAATATTTCACCATGATTTATGACATTTACCACAATTTTCTTGTTGTTGTTGTTGCTCTTTATCAAACTATAAGGCAAAGGGGTACATGGATGTTGAGTGCTTAGAAAATCAAACTATTCATTCCCATTTCCCATTTGGCTTTTTCCCAATAGTCATTCTTTCATTCTTGTTACAGAAACCCTCTTTTGTTTTGTTGTTTGTTTTGAAAAGAACAGAGAGCTATGTGTTTAATGAAGGTGGGACTGGCTTCAGGCATCGGGGTTTACTGATGTAAACAAAACATTGTTGTCTCATTTATTTCATTACCCATGATTTAGGTATAGGTTTATGATCCAAATCTGGCATAAGGAAACAGCTTGAGGGCTTTAGGATAAAATCTAGCCAATAATAGAAGCTAGACATCTTCCAAAGTGAGCATTTCCTGACAAACTGAGAAAAGCAGAGTAGAAAGAGGGCAAGTATATGGATTTTAGGCAACGTCACTGAACCACTGAATTAACAAACACTGGAACCACACAGTCTCTATCCTCCTTGGAATGTGATTAATAAACAAGGTGACCATGATGCCTGCTTTGGTTGGAACAGTTCCTATTGATGCCTGTTGTCTCAGCATACTTACTCACAGTGCCTGTCTTTATTCCCCAATGTGTCCCAGGTGGATGACAACTTATATGGTGACCTTAGCAATAAATGACTCAGATTTTCTGTTATTTGAAGACAAAAGCATTATGATACATAGCAAAGATTCCATCACTCTTTTGGTTTAGTATTTTTATTATAGCTATGTGTAAACTTTAGCCAGTTTTTATTTTTATATTGTGTTAACCAGGGTATACTTACAAAAAGCACAAAAATCTCAAAACTTTATTGTTCTTCAAAGCCTTCAAATAAGAGCTTTTGTTTTTATCCAAATGTGTACTTATCATTGGTTAAAGTTTTGGTTTAATACAAATTATTCAATTATATCCAGAGGCAAATCATTATACATAAAAATTTAAAACTTCTATATACTAAAAATCAAAAACAGCTTTTATTTTGGTTTTCTTTTATGCATGTTATTTATGTAATTTTATTTATTTTAAAGACAAAAAAACTTTACAAAGAATGTGAAAAACGATATCCTTGAAACAGAAACTTTTCATTAGTAGTGAGAAATAAATTAAAAACTGTAGAAAATGTAGCAAAAGTGATAAAATTACAATTCCTTGAAGAATAAAATATATATGCCTAGTAAGTAACATAATTCAAGTTTATTAGCATTTATAAGAATATGTAAAGGTATTACTTCTTTAAAATTGAGGATTATGAGATTATAAAAAAGAATAATACTATGGGCTGATTGGATAGAGTGGCAGAAGTATTTTTCTGCATTGCCAGTGACTGTGGAGGTACAAAGAATGTGTCTTAAAACATTTTTAAATATATCAAGAGCTTTAATTAAGTTAACTATCTTTTGATATAATTTTTCTTTTAGATGATATTCTAAATAATTAAGAGGAATTGTGGCTATATCTACAATTACAAATACACACATGTGTTTCAATAGAAAAACTTAGCTATGGATAGATTATTATAAAATATTAATTATACTTTATAATATCTAAAATATGCATAAAGTTTCTCATTTCCTCCATGAATGAGGTCTGTGAATAAGTTATTTTACCTCTTTTTCTCAGTATCTTCATATGTAAATAGGAATATTAATAATGTTTACCTCACAGATTTGTTGTAAAGATTACAAACGCTTATAACAATGCTTGTCATACAATAGACCCCTTAAAATTGCTATCTCGTACTTATTCTTATACACTGAATTAACATAAGTACTTGGTGGGGACAGTTACTAATTCCTTAATATTTCTGTTAGAGAATCACCTTCAATTTTAGATCTTTTGATGCTTAAGAAAAAGATGTTAGTGTACCAGCAAACATAAGAAGTCTAAATAGTCTATAGTATGGACCAATCCTTCTCAAACTTTAATAAGTATAATGAATCATCTGGTGATTTTGTTAAACTGCAAATTCTCATTCAGTAGCTTTGGTACAGTACTGCAACCCTGCATTTCTAATCAATTTCAGGGTAATGATTATGAGAATGGTCAATGGGACTCCCTTTGAAGTAGTAGTCAGCAAACCAACAGCTTCAAGGCCAAATTCATCCTGCCAACTATTTTTATGAATACAATTTTATTGGAACTCATTTACACTCCTCCATTTCCATATTGTCTTTGCATGCTTTCATGAGATACAAATGCAGAACTGAGTAGTTGTGACAGAGCCTACATCTTTTGCCAAACCTAAAATAGTTACTATTCGGCCTTTAACATAAAGTTTGCTGATCCCTGGCATAGACACATACTTTATTAGTATAATAGAAAGATAAAAATGTATTTTGCAACAGTAATACTTAATGAATATTAAACATAAAATGTGGAAATTTTCACTTCATCTCAATCTTATCAACCCTCTAATCTTAACAGTCAACCCATGGGTTAAAGTGGAAAGAAATACATTGTTTCAGCCGAGTTCACAAAGTCCATGATGAGGGAGGCTGGAGTTGGGAGAGGGTCAGAAAGCAAAATGTTCAAATGATACAACTTCCTCAAAACTGATCTTGCTAAATATTTATAAGTTGTGTAGGCCAGGCAATCAAATTAATAAGTGATTGATAGCTCAAATGTGTTTTCCTGTGACAGTCAACTTCCTATCATAGAACAGTATCTAGAAAGTCTGTTGGGTCCATTTCCACAATAGGTGTGTACACCTCTGGAGGACATGGTCTACTCAGATGTCTACATAGACTAAGTAACATTCTTTATTTTGGATCAGTCTCCTAGAAACCACATGCTTTTTCGGGAAAGATATTAGCTTGAAGACATATGTTTCAATTTTATAATTAAAGTAGATTAAAGAAGGAAAGAATGAGGATCAAATGAGGGAGGATTGAGGATATGGGAGTTTGGCAATGATATCTCAGTGTTTGCAAAAACCAGAGTAGGAAGGCTTGTATGTATGTAGTATTACAAATTTATTTAAATTCTTTTTTTGTAATCAATATTTTTTATTATGATTTTGTGGAGTACAGTTAAAGGTTAGGTGTACAATTGCGTTTCATTCAGGCACCCAGTTGATAAGAGGTGTTTCCCAATCCCCAGACAGATATTTGCGACTGTTAATCCCATCCCCCTCTCCCCCCACAGTTTCCCAGTACCGTCAGTCATTTTCTTATAGTATTACATTGGATGTTCAAGGTCCATTATATGAGTGAGAACATGTGATACTCGGATCTTTGTTTCTGTGATAGGTCACTCAGTATTATAGACTCTAGTTCCATGCAGGTTGCTGCGAAATTCATGATTTTGTTCTTTTTTATGGCTGCGTAGTATTCCATCATGTATATGTACCACATTTTTTAATCCAGTCCTCTTTTGATGGCAGCATG
>NW_007248801.1:398260-431796 GCF_000164805.1 Carlito syrichta
CCTTTGTCAGACCTGGAGTTGGCAAATACTTTTTCCCAGTCTGTAGGCTGTCTCCCTGCTCTCTTGATGGGTTATTTGGCTTTGCAGAAGCCTGTCAGTTTAATAAGGTCCCACTTGTCTATCTTCTCTCTTATGACCTGCGGGTTTTGGGTTTTGTTCAGGAATTGGATGCCAGTTCCATTTTCCATGAGGGTTTGTCCTTCCTTTTCTAAGGCTCTTATGCTTTGAGGTTTTACATTTAGGTCTCTGATAAATTTGGAGTTAACCTTTGTGCATGGGGATAGATAGGGGTCCTGTTTCAATCTTCTGCATGTGGTCAGCCAGTTTTCCCAGCACCATTTACTGAATAGGTTCTCCTCTCCCTAATGGTAGGTGGTGGGGGCTTTGTCAAAGATGAGTTGGTTGAGAAATTGAGGTTTTGCTTCTGGAATCTCAATTCTGTTCCATTGATCTATATGCCTGTTCCCGTACCAATACCACGCTGTTTTGATGATTGTAGCTCTATAGTAAAGTTTGAAGTCTGGTAATGTGATACCACCTGCTTTGTTTTTTTGCTGAGGATTGTTCTGGCTATTCTTGGATGTTTGTGTTTCCATATGAATTCCTGTGTTGTTTTTTCCAGTTCTGAAAAGAATGTTGCTGGTAATTTGATGGGTATTGCATTGAATTTGTAGATTGCCTTAGGTAAGATGGACATCTTCACAATGTTGATTCTTCCAATCCATGAGCATGGGATATTTTTCCACTTGTTTGTGTCATCTTTGATTTCTTTGAGCAGTGTTTTGTAATTTTCATTGTAAAGGTCTTTCACGTCTCTGGTTAGTAAGATGCCAAGGTATTTCTTTTTTTTTGTGTGGCTATTGTGAATGGAATTGTGGTTTTTTGGGATTTCTGTTTACTTATTATTGGTGTAGAGAAATGCGATTGCCTTTTGTACATTTATTTTGTATCCTGAGACTTTGCCAAAGGCCTTTATCAATGTAAGGAGGTTTTGACAGATTCTCTTGGGTTTTAAAGGTACACAATCATATCATCTGCAAAGAGAGATAACTTGACTTCCTCTTTTCCTATTTGGATACTTCTGATTGTCTCCTCTTCTCTGATTGCTCTAGCCAGGACTTCCAATACTATGTTGAACTCAATCCATCAACAAGAAATATCTATCCTAAACATATATGCACCCAACATAGGTGCGCCAACTTTGATAAAGCAACTTCTAGGAAAACTAAAGAAAGATATTGACTCTAACACCATCATAACTGGGGACTTTAATACCCCACTCACAACCCTAGAAATATCATCAGGACAAAAAATCAGCAAGGAGATCCAGAAACTCAATGTGACTTTGGACCAAATGGACTTAATTGATACCTACAGAACACTCCATCCAAAGACCACAGAATACACATTCTACTCATCACCACATGAAACATATTCTAAGATCGACCACATACTCGGCCATAAATCAAGCATAAGCAAATTTAAAAGGACCGAAATCCTACCATGTACATTCTCGGACCACAGTGGAATAAAAATAAACATTGACATCAACAAAGTCCCCCCAAAACCCACAAAGACATGGACACTAAACAGCATGATGCTAAACAACTCCTGGGTCAATGATGAAATCAAAACAGAGATCAAAAGATACCTGGAAACAAATGAAAATGAAGAAACATCTTACCAAAATCTCTGGGGATGCCCTGAAAGCTGTAGTAAGAGGGGAATTTTTATCCCTACAAATACACATGAAAAAAATGGAAGGTACAGAAATTCACAACCTAACAAGCCACCTAAAGAAGCTGGAAAAGCAAGACCACAAAAACCCTAATTTCAGCAGAAGAATCCAGATCACCAAAATAAAAGCCCAAATCCAGGACATAGAAGACAAAAAGATAATACAAAAAATCAATGAAACAAAAAGCTGGTTCTTCGAAAGGATAAACAAGATCGATGGTCCCCTAGCTAGACTGACCAAGAAAAAACGAGAAAAAAACCAAATAAGCACAATCAGAAACACAAAAGATGAAGTCACATCTGACCCTGAAGAAATACAAAAGATCATTAGAGACCACTACGTACACTTGTATGGAAACAAACTTGAAAACCTTAAGGAAATGGAGGACTTTCTGACATCATACAACCTACCTAGGTTGGAACAAGAAGAAATTGAGACCCTAAATAGACCAATAACAATCAAGGAAATTGACTACGTAATAAGAAAACTACCTATAAAAAAAAGCCCTGGTCCAGATGGCTTTCCAGCAGAATTCTACAAGACATTTAAGGAGGAGCTGATACCACTCCTACTGAAGGTATTCCAGGCGATTGAAGAAGATGGAACTCTCCCCAAATCATTTTACGAAGCCAACATCACATTGATACCCAAGCCAGGTAAAGATCCAACAAAGAAAGAGAACTACAGGCCAATATCTTTGATGAACATAGATGCTAAAATTCTCAACAAGATCCTAGCAAACCAGATTCAGCAATACATCTCAAAAATCATCCACCATGACCAAGTAGGCTTCATTCCTGGGATGCAAGGCTGGTTCAACATTCATAAAACCATAAATGTAATTAAATGCATCAACAGATGTCAAAACAAAAACCATATGATCATATCATTAGATGCAGAAAAAACTTTTGATAAAATCCAGCACCCTTTCTTGATAAAAACCCTTGAACATCTAGGCATACGGGGAACATACCTCAAAATAGTAAAAGCCATCTATGAGAAACCCTCAGCCAGCATACTCCTAAATGGACAAAAATTGGAACCAATTCCCCTGAAAACTGGAACTAAACAAGGATGCCCACTCTCACCCCTCCTGTTCAACATATTTAAATTCTTCTGGATTATATTTCTCATACTTCTTTTCATTTTTTTTTATTTGGCACTATGTTTTTAAGATCTATACTTTTTATGTGTGTGCTATTGTTTGTTGCTTCAAGCTGCTGCATATCTAAGGTGTACTATCATTGTATTTCCTGCCCCTTCTTTTCGTAATAGATAACAGGTTGCTTTTAGTTTTCTGTCTCCACAGACAATATTATGATGGAAATCTTCATGTATGTACTCTAATTGAACTCTGAACATAGTATGTGTTCAATAAACATCCAGTAACATCACACATTTGCAAAGTATTTAATTATTTTGATAAATGACTTATTGCTAAGTGAAAGATAATTGTCTGGCCCCTCCCCACCTCCAGCCCGGCATGTTAGGTCACACTGGGACCTGCCTACCCAGAGCCGCCTCTGCGCTAGCCATAGTCACCATTCAGTTCAGCACCAAAGCTAAGATGTCCCTCGTGGGCCTGGGCACCAGGAAGTTGCCTCCAGGCAAAGTCAAGGACTCTGTGAAGGCAGCCATTGATGCAGGGTACTGCCACATCGACTGTGCCTATGTCTACCAGAATGAGCATGAGGTGGGGGAAGCCATCCAGGAGAAGATGCAGGAGAATGCCGTGAAGTGGGAGGACCTCTTCATTGTGAGCAAGCTGTGGTCCACTTTCTTTGAGAAGCCCCTGGTGAAGGAAGCCTGCGAGAAGACCCTTCAGGACCTGAAGCTGAGGTACCTGGTTCACTGGCCACAGGGCTTCCAGGCTGGGATGGACTTTATCCCCAAGGATGATAAAGGCAATGTCATCAGCGGTAAAGCAACATTTATGAATGCCTGGGAGGCTATCGAGGAGCTGGTGGACGAGGGGCTGGCGAAAGCCCTCGGGGTCTCCAACTTCAACCACCTTCAAATCGAGACACTCATGAACAAGCCTGGACTGAAGCATAAGCTGGTGACTAACCAGGTGAAGTGTCACCGGTACCTCACACAGTAGAAGTTGATTCAGTACTGCCACTCCAAGGGCATCGTCGTCATGGGCTACAGCCCCCTGGGCTCCCCAGATAGACCTTTGGTCAAGCCAGATGACCCTTCCCTGCTGGAGGACCCCAAGATTAAGGAGATTGCTGCAAAGCACAGAAAAACTGCTGCCCAGATTCTGACCCGGTTCCATTTCCAGAGGAATATGGTTACGATCCCCAAGTCTGTGACTCCAGCATGCATTGTTGAGAACTTCCAGGTCTTTGACTTCAAGTTGACTGATGAGGAGATGGCAACCATCCTCGGCTTCAACAAAAACTGGTGGGCCTGTGGCATACAAAATTCATCCCACGTGGACAACTATTCCTTCGACGCGGAATATTGAAGCTGAATCTCCCAGTGAGATCACCTGGAAGCTTCTCTTTCTTCACTGAAGTGTGACTCTCTCTGCCCGGGTCCTATTTTAGTCAAGACTATCTGAGACTATACTGAGCCTGACCCAGAATCCAACCAGTGCTGTATCTAGAGTGTGTTCAACCAGGTAGGATTAGCACAGAAAGCATGGCTCAACTAAGCAAATGCAATTGTTACTTTCGCTTGTTTGATTTGAGCAAATTTTTGTTAAACATTACAAACTCTAACACTGAGGATGAAAAGATAAAAAGAATTAAAATAATAATAACCAAAAGAAAAAAGAAAAATAATTCTCACCATAACAGTGCATAATGGATAATAACAATGTATTTATACTAACATGGGTGTACATATATCCTAATATGTATGTATTTATACAATAATAGAATTAAATTGGCAAACATCATTGCTGCTTTCTTCTTTTTGATTGCCTATATATTCTAATTGTTCTACAGTGAATGTGCTATTTGTAATATAAAATAATCAGAGCAGAAGAGTAGCAGGTTTTATGTGAATGAAATTACTAATAAATGCAAGGTAATATTTTTTAAATATGCCCATCTTAAAACAAGAAATAATTAATTAATCAATATATTTGTGTATCTGTTTTATAAATTCATCTATTTGTTGATATATAAAGCTTGTGAATATATGTGTGTATGTATATACATGTATATATGCATATTGATATGTATGTGTGTGTATGCACACACACACATATATACATACACATGCATACATGTACACATCTATTTATTTCAAGGAGTGAAAGATAATAGAGCCATGTATCGAAGCCTTGCTTAAAAAAACAAATCACTCAGAACTTTGAAGGGATTTTTTTCACAGGATGGTTAGTGATCAGTCTAGTGGTTCCCTTATATAACTTGCATGTTGCCCACCCTGGTCAAGGGAATTTCTTCTCTATATTTGTGTCATTGTGACTAACATGCTGGCCATGATGTAAGAATGTTATTCACTATTACATTTCTTATTTTGGCCAATTAATGAACCCTTTCTAAAAAAAATTTTTTCCTTAATTCTGAAAAACATTCTTGACTCATTCCCATTTCTTTTTTTTTCATTTCTCTCTGTGGCTAACACTCCTCTTCTTCAGTTGCTGGCTCTATCATGAGAAATGTTCTATATTCATTTCTTTTATCTGTTAATTACATCTTTTTTCTTTTTGCCTCACTTTTGGAAAAGTATTATCAACTTTGTTTTTTAGCTCTGCTATTTATTTATGTATGTATTTATTTATTCATTTGAGTTGGAGTTTCACTCTGTGAAATGAGTGTGAAGTGCAGTGGCACACTCATGGCGAGAGTGCAGTGGCACACTCATGGCCACCCCAGCATTAACCTCCTGAGCTCTGGCGATCCTTCTGCCTCAGTCTTCCAAGTAGCCGGAACCACAAGCATGCGCTACCACACCCGGCTAATTTTTGATTTATTGTAGGGACAAAATCTCACCAATTTGCCCAGGGTGGTCTCCAAGCCATGGACTCAGGCAAATTCACCCACCTTGGTCTCCCATGCTATTTATTTTTAATGTCAGTTAACTTACATTCAATTCCCAAGTGTTTTTACTTCTTCTATAATCATCTTATTAAAATATTTTATTCTCATTTCATTTATGATACTACATTGAGACCACTATTTTAAGCATTGAACTTATTTTCTGCTTTCTGTATATTTCTGATTTTACTAATTTTACTAATTTTGTTGTTCCCTTCTTTCATATTAGAGGCTTTTCTCAAATGTCTAACCACCATTGGCCGAAAGCATGGTTGTGGTTGTGTGTGTGCAAGGAGGCTTATTTATTGATAGAATTCACCATGGATTAATTAGGTAATGAATTTTTAATTAGGGGGGTTCATCAAAAGTTCAGAAGTTGGATGTCTTATTTCTAGGGTTATTGAGTGGTTCCAGAATATAATTTTTCGGAATTTTTCTTTCTTTCTTTTTCTTTTTTTTTTTGCTTTAAAATTTTTTTTAATTTTAAAATTATGGGATACATTTCAGGGTTAGGTATACAAATATTCACTGTGCAGGTAGCCTTATTGATGAGGTATGTCCCTCCTTCCTCAGGCAGAGTTCCACTACTGTCAATCCCACCTCCCCGCCCCTCCTTACCTCTACAGTTTCCTGCTACAGTCAATCATTTTCTTATAGTATTATGATAGTTGTTCAAGGTCAGCTTATGACTGAGAACATGTGATACTCAGTTCTTTGTTTCTGTGAAAGATCACTCAGTATTATAGACTCTAATTCCATCCAGTTTGCTGTAAGGTTCATGAATTTGTTCTTCATTATGGCTGTGTAATATTCCATCGTGTATATGCACCACATTTTTTTTTATCCAGTCCTCTTTTGATGGGCAGTACAGTTGGTTCCATGTTCTTGCTATTGTGAGCAATACTGCAATAAACATATGTGTGCAGGTATCTTTTTTATAAGTGATTTGAGTTCCTCCAGGTATATTCCCAGTAGGGGGGTTGTGAGGTCATATGGAAGGTTGATTTTTTAGAACTTTTAGGAATCACCACACTATTTTCCACTGAGGCTGTACTAGTTTACAACACTCCTACTAACAGTGTAGAAGTGTCCCCTTTCCACCACATCCTTTCCAGCATCTGTCATTTTTTGAGTTGTTGATGATGGCCATTCTAACTGGAGTTAGGTAATAGCTCCGTATAGTTTTAATTTGCATCTTCTTGATGACTATGTGAGGCTGAACATTTTTTCATGTATCTGTTGGTTGCTAGTATGTCTTCTTTCAAGACTGTCTGTTCATATCTTTTGCTCACTTTATAATGAAGTTGTTTGGTTTTTTTCTTTTCAGTACGTTTGAGTTCCTTATAGATCCTCAGTGTTAGGTCTTTGTCAGACATGGAGTTGGCAAATATTTTTTCCCAGTCTGTGGGCTGTCTCCCTGCTCTCTTGATGGTTTCTTTGGCTTTGCAGAAGTTTGTCAGCTTGATGAGGTCCTACTTGTCTGTCTTATCTCTTATGGCAGGGCACTTCGGGTTTTACCAGGGATTGGTTGCCAGTTCCAATTTCCATAAGAGTGTCTCCTGCATTTTCTAAGGTTGTTATAGTTTGAGGTTTAACATTTAGGTCTCTGATCCATTTAGAATTAATTTTTGTGTATGGGGATAGGTAGGGGTCCTGTTTCAATATTCTGCATGTGGTCAGGCAGTTTTCCCAGAACCATTTGCTGAATAGGTTCTCCTCTCCCCAGTGGTTGGTGGTGGAGACTTTGTTGAGGATTAGTTGGTTGAGAAAATGAAGTTTTTGCTTCTGGAATCTCAATTCTATTCGATTGGTCTACATACCTGTTCTTGTACCAATACCAGGATGCTTTGATTTTTGTACTTTTACAATAAACTTTAAAATCTGGGAGTGTGATGTCTCCTGCTTTGTTTATTTGTTTGTTTGTTTGTTTGTTTGTTTGGTGGTGGTGGTGGTGTTGTTTTAGTTGGAGTCTCAATGTGTCATCCAGACTGGAGTGCAGTGGCCTCTTCTGGCCACCGCAGCCTCGACCTGCTGCGTTCCGGTGATCCTTCCACCTCAGCCTTCCAAGTAGCTGGAATTACAGGTGTGCGCTACCACGCCTGGCTAATTTTTTGATTGATTGTAGAGATGAGGTCTCTCCTGCCCAGACGGGTCACAAACTGTTTGATTGTTTTGCTGAGGATTGTTTTGCTATTCTTGGTCATTAATGTTTCCATATGAATTCCTATATTGTTGTTTCTAGGTCTGAGAAGGATGTTGCTGGTAATTTGATGGGTATTACATTAAATCTGTAGATTGCCTTAGGTAGAATGGACATCTTAACAATGTTGATCCTTCCAATCCATGAGCATGGAATATTTTTCCACTTGTTTGAGTCATCTTTGATTTCTTTGAGCAGGGTTTTGTAGTTTTCATTGTAAAGATATTTCACATCTCTGGTTAGGAAGATGCCAAGGTATTTCTTTTTGTTTGTGTGTGGCTATTGTAAATGGAATTGTGCTTTTTATTTGGGTTTCTGTTAGTTTACTATTGGTGTATAGAAGTGAGATTGTCTTTTGCACATTTATTTTATACTCTGAAACTTTGCCAAAGTCCTTTATCAGTGCAAGGAGGTTTTTGACAGATTCTCCTAGGGTTTCAAGGTATAGAACCATGTCGTTTGCAAAGAGAGATATCTTGACTTCTTCTTTTCCTATTTGGATACCCCTGATTGCCTTCTCTTCTCTGATTGCTCTAGCCAGGACTTCCAATACTATATTGAACAAGAGAGGTGAGAATGGGCATACTTGTCTTGTTCCAGTTTTCAGGGGAAATGGTTCCAAATTTTGTCCATTTAGGAGTATGCTGGCTGTGGGTTTCTCGTAGATGGCTTTTACTATTTTGAGGTATGTTCCCTGTATGCAGACATGTTCAAGGGTTTTTATCAAAAAGCAGTGTTGGATTTTATCAAAAGTTTTCTCTGCATCTAATGATATGATCATGTGGTTTTTGTTTTTACATCTGTTGATGGATTTAATTACATTTATGGTCTTACAAATGTTGAACCAGCCTTGCATCCAGGGGATGAAGCCTACTTGGTCATGGTGGATGATTTCTGCAATATGTTGTTGAATACAGTTTGCTAGGATATTGTTGAGAATTTTAGCTTCTGTGTTCATCAAGGAAATTGGCCTGTAGTTCTCTTTCTTTGTTGAGTCTTTACCTGGCTTGGATATCAATGTGATGTTAGCTTCATAAAATGATTTGGGGAGAGTTCCATCTTTCTCAATCGTCTGGAATACTTTAAATAGGATTAGTATCAGTTCCTCCTTGTATGGTTTGTAGAATTCTGCTGAAAAGCCATCTAGTTCAGGGTTTTTTTTTTCTGTAGGTAGTTTTCTTTTTCTTTTTCTTTTTTTTTTGAGTTGGAGTCTCACTCGGTCTCCCAGACTGGAGTGCAGTGGCTGCTCCCGGCAACCGCAGCCTTGCCTACTGGGCTCCAGCAATCCTTCTGCCTCAGCCTTCCAAGTAGCCGGAATTACAGGCATGTACTACCACGCCCGGCTGATTTTTTGATTTATTGTAGAGATGAGGTCTTGCTGCCCAGGCGGGTCTTGAACCCGCGGGCTCAGGCAATCCACTCACCTCAGCCTCCCAAAGGTGCGGGATTACAGGCTGAGCCACCGGGCCTGGCTATGTAGGTAGTTTTCTTATGACATAGTCAATTTCCTTGATTGTTATTGGTTTATTTAGGGTCTCAATTTCTTCTTGTTTCAAGCTAGGGAGGTTGCATAATGTCAGAAAGTCCTCCATTTCCTTTAGGCTTTCAAGTTTGTTTCCATACAACTGTACATAGTGATCTCTGATAATCTTTTGTATTTCTTCATGGTCAGATGAGACTTCATCTTTTGTGTTTCTAATTGAGTTTATTTGGGCTTTTTCTCCCTTTTTCTTGGTCAGTCTAGCTAGGGGACCATCAATCTCATTTATCCTTTCAAAGAACCAGCTTTTTGTTTCATTGATTTTTTTTTGTATTATCTTTTTATTTTCTATGTCCCAGATTTGGACTTTTATTTTGGTGATCTGGATTCTTCTGCTGAGGTTAGAGTTTTGAAGGTCTTGCTTTTCTAGTTTCCTTAGGTGACTTGTTAGGCTGTTAACTTGTGATCTTTCCAGTTTCTTCATGTGCGTTTGTAGAGATATGAATTCCCCTCTTACTACTGCTTTCATGACATCCCTGAGATTTTGGTCAAATGTTTCTTCATTTTCATTTTTTTCCAGGTATCTTTTAATCTCTGTTTTGATCTCCACGTTGACCCGGGAATTGTTTAGCATCATGCTGTTTAGTGTCCATGTGTTTGTGGATTTGAGGGGAACTTTGTTGGTGTTTATATTTATTTTTATTCCACCGTGGTCTGAGAAGGTGCATGGCAAAATTTCAATTTTATGAAAATTGTTTACACTTGATTTATGGCCAAGGATGTGATCTATCTTAGAGTGTGTTCCATGCAGTGATGAGTAGAATGTATATTCTATGGTGGAGTATATTGTGTGGAGTATTCTGTAGGTATCAATTAAGTCCATTTGGTCAAGAGACTAGTTTCAAATGTTTTACAAACATAATAGAGTTATGAAGGTCTTAGCACTTACTAAGGAGATTGTCATGGACTACTTCTGTGTTCAGGCTCTTATCACTTTCCATCCCACCCTGCAAGACAAGAATGTCTCCGGTTCTTCATCAGGACACTATTCTCATAGTTTGTTTCAGAAAAGAACCTTCAGGTTTTCTAACTGGGAGAAATGTAGACAAATGTAGAGGGTGAGAGGGAGAGAAACAATACCAAGTTAATTCACTCAGGAAAAAAAAATTAAATTATGTAACTTATTGTAAATAGAAAGAAATTTTCCTTTTAAGCTCTTAAATTTTCAGGAAATTATATTTACATTTACTTTTTTAATTGTGGTAAGAACACTTAACATGTAATCTACCATTTACAAAAAAATTAAGTACACAATGCAGTATTGTTCACTATAGGCACTATGTTTTAATCTCTAGAACTTATTCATCTTGCATGATTGAAACTTTATACCCATCAATTAACAACTCCTCATTCCCCTCACCTGGCAACCATCATTTTATTACTTGTTTCCATAAGTTTGACAGTTTTAGATACCTCATACAAGTGAAATCATGCAGTATTTATACTTCTATGACTGACTTGATTTCACTTAACATAATGTCCTTAAGGTTCATCTATGTTGACACATGGCAGAATTTTCTTCTTTTTTAAATGACCGAATAGTATTCTATTGTTTGTATGTACTACACTTTTTTTCATCTGTCAATAGATATTCAGATAGTTTTCACATTTTGCTATTGTGAATAATGCTGCAGTGAATACAGGGGTGCACATTTCTCTCCTAGCCCCTAATTTCATTTTTTAAATGTATACCCAGAAGTAGGATTGCTGGATCATATCATGGCTCTTTTTAAAATTTTTTCAGGAATCTTCACATTATTTTCCATAGTGGCTGCACCATTTTACATTTCCACCAATAATGAACAAGGGTTCCAAATTCTCCACATTCTCATCAATGTTTATCTTTTTTAAAAATAATGACTGTTATTGTAACAGGTGTAAAGTGATATTTCTTTGTGGTTTTGATTTGCATTTTCCTGATGGTTAGTCATGTTGAGAATCTTTTTATATACCTCTTGACCATTCGCATGTCTTCTGTGAAAAAATATTTATTCAAGTCCTTTGTCCATTTTTAAATTAGGTTATGTATTTATTGCTATTGAACTGTAGGAGTTTTTTGTTTATTTGGACATTAATCTTTTATGCAATATATGCTTTGCAAGTATTTTCTCTAATTCCATAGGTTGCCTTTTCACTCTGTTGATTGTTTCCTTTGCTGTGCAGAAGCTTTTAATTTTGATATAGTTCTGCTGTCTATTTTTGTTTTTGTAACTTATACTTTTGGTGTCAGATCCAAATGATTCAATGATTCAAAAATCATTGGTCCAATGATTAAAAAAATCATTGCCAAAATCAATGTCAAGAAGCTTTTCCCCTATGTTTTCTTCTAAGAATTTTACGGTTTCAAGTCTTACAATTAAGTCTTTAATCCATTTTGAGTTTATTTAGTGTAAGGTATAAGGGTTCAATTTCATTCTTTTGCATGTGGATATCCAATTTTCTCAAAAAAAATTTTTTAAGGATACTATATTTTCCCCTGTGTATTATATGCACTCTTGTTGAAGATCAGCTCACCATATTCGCATGGGTTTATTTCTGGGCTGTTTATTCTGTACCATTGATCTAGATATATGTTTTATAGTCTATACTGTTTTTAATTACTGTAGCTTTGTAATATATTTTGAAATAAGGAGATACTACATTTCTGTACACTAAAAGCAAATTATCACAAAAGGAAGTTAGTGAAATAATCTCATTTACAATAACATCAAAAATAATAAAATATTTAGGTATAATCTTAACCACAGTGGCAAAGTCTTGTATATTGAAAACTATAAAACATCACTACAATACATTAAAGACATAAATAAATGGAAATACATCTGATGTTCATTGAATGGAATATTCAATACAGTTTAAATGTCCATACTACCAAAGTGATGTATAGATTCATTGTAATCCTTATCAAAATTCTAATGGCATTTGTTATGGAATTTTTTTAAACTAAAATAAAATTTATATAGATCTACAAAAGACCCTGAATATTTTAAATTACTTCAGCATTTATTTTAAATATTAAATTGAATATTTTAATTTTTTTATTTTCTTATTATTACAATTATTTTATGTATTATATTTCTGATTACACAGAGAATGCTTATGAAATTATCACGGGACAAATTATACCCTTATCTTTTGGTATGTTATCCCTAAAAATATTTCTTTGGAATTTCCAGATAGACTATATTCTATTCTGTTTTTATTTACAGTTACTATTAAATCAATAGAGTTTATGGTCGCTTTGGATTCAGATACAGATATATTGAGTTATGGTTGCCACATTCTGTTGAAGTTATTATAAAAGTAGCTGAAACCAGCTAGCTTTTGAAAACAAAATCTGATACTCTATCATCCCCAACCCTATTGTTAGTCACCAGGGATTCAGCATTCTGCATCTTAAGTGAAGTTTTTAATAATATCTATATCCCAAAGTATCATACCAAATTAAATAACATTCATAAAAGAAGATAAAATGTGACAGAGAATAATTCTATCACAGAGAACACCTTAAATATTCAAACAATGTTTTGAAAGAGTAGATAAAGCAGTGAAATGAAGAAAGACATCTCAGAGAAGCTGCGAGACTGTTTTTGTTTTGCTGCTACTGCTGCTGCTGTTGTTGTTGTTGTTGTTGTTGTTGTTGTTGTTTTAGATTAGAGGTGATGAGAGTGCAATAGGACATGATAATCTCTGCTAGAGGAATGGTGTGGAGAAATGAGTTGGAAATACAGGCAGCCTAAAAGTAGAGGAAAAGTAATTCCCATACTAATATTGAGCAAAACATAACAGATTTAAGACTGGGCTTTGGGTAGGCTGTTCCAGTTTGAGACAATCTTTTAAGATCTTATTCTTCTTTCATTGTCTTTCTCGTCCTTTATTTTTGGTTTCCCTTCAGAGCTGCTTCAGATCTCACTTCATCATCTGAATGAATGTATATGATTCGTAATACTTAATTAAATTTCTGCAGATAATTCTACCCTCAATGGGAAAAATTTAAGATTTTAAAGTCTAATGTGGCAACTAAAATAAAAAATAAATTGCAGTGAATTTAATAGAGGTTTTACTTAGGGTGGCTCACTGACTTAGTTGTCCCAGAACTGTCTCAGTTTTAAAATTGAAAGCTCCATGTCCCAGGAAGCTCCTCAGTCCTAGGAAAACCAGAATGCTCAATGACTCTAGTTTGTAGTATAGTTTGACCATGAAATAATGAATGTTTTATAGCAAAGCATGTGACAAGACTGATAAATATTATACAGATGGCAAGTATTATGGAAATTGTCTAATTAGAATTAAAATGTAAATAATTTACATTTATGTAACATTTTACCTGGTATTATATTTTTATTCCTAAACAATTTGGACAAATAATCAATTTGGCTTATTTCATAGATGGAGGAACCAAATGCCTAACATCACATAGGAAGCCATTGCCAGAGTTACCCGTTTTGTAGTTCAGATGTGTTGTATTCCTAATGGCATACTAATTGCTTTACTTGGTTAACCAATGGATTCCAAACTTTGCTGCACTTTGGAATCACCCATGGATCATATAAAAAATACTGACTCTTACCAGGCTCGGTGGCTCAGCCTGTAATCCCACGCTTTGAGAGGCTGAGGTGAGTGAATTGCCTGAGTCTGCGGGTTCGAGACCCACCTGGGCAACTTGGCGAGACCTCATCTCTACAACAAATGGTAGCGAGCATGGCAGCGCGTGCCTGTAGTTTCAGTTTCTTGGAAGGCTGAGGCGGAAGGATCGCCGGAGCCCAGCAGGTCGAGGCTGCGGTGGCCGGGAGCGGCCGCTGCACTCCAGTCTGGAAAAAATACTAACTCTTGGCTGTCACCCCTGGTTATTATCAGAATATCAGAATTTTTAAAAGCTCCTCAGATGATTCTAGTATGAGCAAAGTTTGGAAGCTATTGATCTAACATAATGGTATACAACTAGCTGCATTTGAGTCCCCTAACAAGATGTAAAATTGATCAATACCCAGACCCTGCTTCTGACCAATTATATCAGAAGCTCTGACATTGGTGTCTAGGCATCTATATTTTTTAAAAGCTCTCTTGATAATTCTGGGTACCAAGGGTTGAAAAACATTGCACTCTAGATTTGTGGTTGATTTATTTCTCTCAAAATAAAAAATAATTTTTTTGTTGTTCTGCCCCCAACACCTCCAATTTCACAAAGTTTATGGTTTTGCATCCAATTCCACAGCAGGGCTCAAATTCTCAGAAAATAATCATTCAAATTTACCCATTGATAGTTGATAACTCTCAGTGATCCCTGCTCTTGAGTACTCAAACAGGTCACAAAGCTTCACAACGTTCAAGATATAAATTGATGTGTCATTTTGTTCTAGCAATGTTAGGGCTTCCAGATTCAATTCAGCCACTATATGAAGCAATGTAGATAGATTAAACTCTTAACGGCTAATGGAGTTTGCTTCTCAGACGTTTTGATTACTTAGCTTGATGTAAAAATAGGTCAGAAGTAGCTCTAAGTTGGATCCAAGGTGGCCCGTGTGAAGCAATAGACTGGCACTTCTCTCACTGAGCAAAGCAGAGAGTAGGGACCCAGCTGCCAATAGACCCTGCCACCCTGAACAGTTTTGAACAAGTGAAGCACCCTGTACCTAGCAGAGATCTCTTTGAATACAGAGACCAGAAAGCAGAGGGCTAGGTAGCAGAGTCTGGACACCCCATTCCCCATGGCATCCATCTGGCTTACATAGGAACTGAAGTCCTGCCCTATGTATGAAAGGGGGTGAGTGATCCTGGCACACTCTGTATCAGTTCCCTTTCTCCCAGCCACATGTGAGTCATTGGTCTCCCATGGGATGAGTCCTGATTTGGACACAATGAATGATGACCAGCCCAAGCTGAACAAAGAACTAACCTGTGCCCAGACAGCCCTCAAGCAAACACCTTCTGCCAACACCTTCTGCCAGAGGAGCCCAGCTGCTGGCTTCCAGGCTGAGAAAGCTTGCCCACAGATTATGCTCAACTGGCACTCTCTTCCAACATCTGACAGCCAACCATCCTCTCTCTCAGATCAGGAAGGATCTCCTGCCAACCCCATGCACACACAGAGTGGATCCCCTATGGCAAGAAAGTTTCTGGACTGCAAACTGCAAACAAATGGAAATGGGGCCCATACTCCCACCCATTCCCCTCAGAGTACTTGCAACAGGGGCTGAAAACCAGCCTAACTGGCTAACCATGAGGAAAAAAAAAATCTAAGCAGAAAAGTCTTTTCCAGTGTGGGGCATGGAGCAGAAGTGAATATCCCTCCCTCTCTTTCTGAGTGATCTGCATTGAATGACAGAAAATGCCTTAGAATAGAAAAACATTAACTAGCGGCAAAACAACAAAACCAAAGAATAAAAATAAAGAGGGAAGATTTTATTTTCTCAAATAAGGAAGAGTCATTGAAGGAACACAGGGAATCCTAAGAATCTGAAAGAGATAACGCCTGAAAAATCCTCAGATGACAGTTATAGAACTGAGAAATTTGATAGCTAAAATAAATAAAGAGAACCATGATTAACTAGAAGTGAAAATCACCAAAGTTGTACAGGAAGTAAAAGTGCAGTTGACCAAGTTCAGAAAATCCCATTCTGGAATACTGGAAATGAAGAACTTCATCCAGGAATTTAAAAACACAATAAAAAACATAGGGAGCAGGATCAATCAGGCAGAGGAAAGAATCTCAGAACTTGAAGACCAAAATATGGAACTAATCCAGTCTCTCAAAAACATAGAAGAAAGTCTCAAAAAGAGGAGAAAATACTCCAAACGGTGTGGGACTATATCAAGAAGCCAAATCTATGCCTGACTGATATTCTTGAAGCAGAAGGGGAAACTAAGAACACCATGGAACAAGCATTTCATGAGGTCATCCAATAAAATTTTCCACATCTCACTAGAGAGGTGACCATGAATGCACAAGATATTCAAAACATCCCACAAGGCATAACATGAGAAGATCATCCCAAAGACATATAGTAAGCTGCTTATACAAAATAAGTATGAAAGAAAAAAATACAAAAGGCAGCAAGAAAGAAAAGTCAGACCACCTACCAGTGAGAAATAATCAGAATTGCTCCAGATTCATCTGAAGAAGGGACTGCAGTTCTATTCACAAGCCAGAAGGGACTGCAGTTCTATTTTTAAAGTCCTCAAAGATAAGAAATTCCAGCCAAGAATTTTCTACCCCACCAAGTGACAGATAATTAAAATCCTTCCCAGACATCAGTCCCTAAGAGAATGCTACCTCCAGACCAACCTTTCAGGAAATCTTAGGAAGGTGTTGAACACAGAAACAAAATAACTAATTTAATGAAGCTAACATCATACTGATACCCAAACCTGGCAAAGTCCCAACAAGGAAAGAGAATTACAGGCCAATCTCCTTGATGAACAGAGACACAAAAATTCTTAACAAGATTCTAACAAATAAGATAAAATAACACATCCAAAGATCATTCACCATGAACAGGTAGACTCCATTCCCAGAATGCAAGGAAAAAAGAAGAAAATTTGATGTAATAGGTAACCTTGTTTCTGTGACCCAGATTTCCAAGATTTTCAAGGGAACTGTGAAAATTGAAAATAGTAAGAGTCTCTTGTAGACAACTATTTGAACAGAAGCTTCAACTCAATCCTGCCTGTCATTACCTTTGCCAGTGCTCTACCATTTCAACTCTAGCCTCTTTGGCTACCAGCTGTTTAGTTTCCTACTGGCTAAAGGGCTACCAAAATGACATCTACAAGACAGATGCATCTAGCTCCCACTGCCAGGTTTCTGCTCAATTCTCTGTTATATCTTTCCAACTTTAGGTCTTAAAGATACACAAAAAGTCCTTTAATTATGCTCAATTATTTATTTTAGTAACTGAGCATACATAATGCACAAGAAACTGAGTTAGATGTTCAAAAATTTAAAAATAAAGTAAGGGCAGACACATGTTCTGCCTTCAAGAAGGCTATAGTTCATATTATTTAACAGACCTACTTGAGTATAATCAAAGGTTTGAAAAACATCAATTATGATTGGAATTTTACTGTAAGTGCTTAACTAAGCAAATCACTACATAAAGATACTTGTCACTTGTCTCCTACCAAAAAGTCTTTGTATTATTGAGCCTATGAGTATTATTAAATAAGAACATACGAAACAGTCAATAAATCACTTTTTAATGTTCACATTCTGTGTTTCAGGATAACATTATTCACAAGTTATCCACTACAAATATCAACTACATCATTTAAACTTAATGAGTAGTACATATCATTCAGTGTGCAATTTGAAAAATCCATGCAAATCTTTGAATAATTATCTTATAAAACAGGATACATATCTAGCATACTTAAAATGCATTGCCTTAATTTTTGTGATTTTTAGAGATAATACAGTTACAGTCCCACAATCATTGAACTGTATTTTTTTAAATGTGATTGTTTTCTAAAAAGGTTTATAAACAACATACCAGCTGTTTCAGAATAGAAAAATAATGTGGCATAGTGCAATTTTATCCCTCTTATACTTTATTTCATTCCTTCATTAATTTATCCATTCAAAATTATCAGCCAATGGTCAGAAATAATAGCTCTCATATTTTAGTACTGCCTGAATACTAAACATCCTGCAGAAGACTTATATTCATTAAGTCATTTTGAACTTTCAATAATATGATGCTAGGTTTACTGTCAATCTCACCTTACAAAGGAGAAAGATGAGATTCAGAGGGATTAAGAGACATTCTTTTAATCTCACAGCTATTGAGATTTTATGCTAAGTCTTTTTCAAATATAATCGCAGCTAGGCATGGTGGCCCATGTTTGTAATCTCAACACTTTGGGCGGCTGAGGAAGGACATTTGCTTAAGTCTAGGAGATAGAGGCCAGCCTGGACCACATAGTAATAGCTTTTCTCTACCAAAAAAAAAAAAAAAAGACTGAACTGAGCATGGTGGCATGTTCCTGTAGTCCCAGCTACTCAGAAGACTGAGACAGAAAGATCACCTGAGCCCAGGAGGCTGAGGCTGTGGTGAGCCATGACTGTGCCACTGCATTCTAGCCCGGATGACAGAGTGAGACTCCAACTAAAAATAAATTAATTAATTAAGTAAAATTATACCCACCAAGCTTTTGTGGTTTTGTAAGGTAGTTGAAATACCAAATAAATAAGTCAATTGTACTTCTTGGATTTCTGGGTCAATATTATACATTTATGTTATCTTTCAGTTAAGATTAGAGAACAAGATTATAAAAGAATTGAAGTGAATAATAATAATGAAAGACTGAAAGGAGATTGTATCCATGTGATTTTGAGGTAATATCAGGCTACAATAGTCTATTCCTCAATTAGAAAGTGGGGGCAAACCAAAGTTAAGCAAGCAAAAGACTACACATGTTGTAGATAAAATTCTGTTTATATTCACACCTACATATATAAATACATTTGTTATTAATATTTAATATATTTTCTACAGAAAACAAGAGTTCCTTTTAAGAAAAGTCTGCTTTTAATTCTTGAGAAAAGTAAAGAAAGCTGTAGAAAATAGGAGAAAGATTAAAATGATAAAAAGAAAACTTTCTATTTTTCATAGGAAACTGACAGAATTAGGGAGAGGAGATGAAACCCAGGTTAAAATATATAACAAGCAATTTTGTAAAGGTAACAAGAAAGATACATACTCTAGAGAACTTCTGAAGACTTAAAACCTTCAATTGTCCAGTCAAGGAAAGTTATACCAAAGAATACTAAAAATTGATCCAATGAATAAGTTACCTGCAGGTAACTACAGTAACTTCTCTGCAGTTACATAAAATTTCAGACATCAATGGAGCAAATTTTATATTCTTTTAATTTTTTTAAATTGAATTTTATTTTAGAGATGTGGGGCATAAGTAAAAATTAACCACACAAGTAAGCTGCATGCAGGTGAAGTTTGCCTCCAACTGGTCCTCACTCTCCTGGTATAGGACCATGTACGCTTTATGTTGTTATGTGCGCTCACCCACCCCCACCAGCAGTGCATAGAGACTGCCAATTCCTCCCTTGTGCTAATGTGATTAATGTTCAGGTCCTACTTATGAGTGAGAACATTTGGTATTCAGTTATTTGTTTCTGTGATAGATCAATAAATATGATGCTGTCCAACTCCATCCAATTTGCTGCAAAATCCATGATTTTGTTTTTCTTTATGGCTTTGCAAGACTCCTATGTGTCACATTTTCTTTATTCAGTACACGTTTGATGGGCAGCACGATTGGTTCCATGTTTTTGCTACTGTGAATAGTGCAGCTATGAATATGCATGTGCGAGTGTCTTTTTTGTAGAATGATTTCTGTTCCTCAAGGTATATTCCCAGGAAAGGAATTGCTGGATCATATAGATGGTCAATTTTTAGTTCTTTTAGGAATCACCACACTACTTTCCATAGAGGTTGGACTAGCTTACTCCCACCAACAGTGTAGAAGCATTCCCTTTTCTCTGCACCCATGCCAGGATTGGTTGGTTTTTGATTTATTAATGATGGCCATCCTTACTGGAGTTAGGTGGTATCTCATTGCAGTTTAGATTTGCATTTCTCTGATTATTAGTGAGGATGAGCATTTTTTCATGTATCTGTATGTCTTTTTTTGAAAAAACGTCTACTCATATCCTTTGCTCACTTTTAAACACAAAAAATCAACTCTAAACAGTTCAAAGACCTAAAAGTAAAACCTCAAGCTATAAGAATTCTCAAAGAAAATTAGGAAACACCCTTATGCACAATGGAGTAGGCAATACATTCATAACCAAGTCCCCAAAAGCAAATGTCATAAAAGCTAAGAGACAAGTGGGACCTCATCAAACTGAAAAACTTTTGCACAGCAAAAGAAGCCATCAAGAGAATAAAGAGACAACCCACAGAATGGTAATAAATATTTACAAATTATGTATCTGACAAAAGACTAACATCCAAGATCTTCAAGGAATTCAAGTGAAGTGAAAAGAAAAAAAATGGAGCAAGTTCTATAAAACTGTATGGGAAAATTTTGCTATACAAGAATTCCATTCTCAAATTACCATCATAGCAAATCCAGTAGCCTGACATTTTCAGATGTATGGTAACTCAGGAGGTATATAATGAAAAATACATTTTTTAAAGATCAAAATAAACCAGTATCAATTTACTTTCTAACGTAAAAATGACCTAAGCATAACTTTAAATTAAAGTAGTCATTGTAAAAATGCTAAAGCACCTGAATGCAAATGCCATAAAATTCATGGAAAAGATACAGATATTTAGCAATTGTAATGAAATAAATAGAACACAAATTCTAGATTCTACATATAAAATATGGGAGGTAGAATCAAATGATATGAGAATAAAAAAGTTGTCTCAGGTAATTTTGTTTAGGTAATCATAATAACGTTAGGATAATACCCTTAATAATGAAAATTATAAGCTGAATAATTTTTTCAGGACCTAAAAGAAAACACTTAAATGTTGTGTCAGAAAACTAAAATAAGGTTCAATGAAACTTTTATTTTTAAATAAAATAGCAGCAGAGGAGGACCCAAGATGACTACTGTGGAGTACCATATCACCGTCACTCTCACCTAGCAAGACAGTGAGTAGGGATTCTGTTGCCATTAGACAAAGATATCCTGAGCACTTTTGAATGAGTTAAGCATCTCAATTTACTTTCTAACAAAAGAAAATGAAAGGAACTTAAGTTAACAGCCTAACAAATCACCTAGGGAAGCTGGAAAGAAAAGACCACTAAAACCTTAACTTTAGCAAGATGATCCAGATGACAAAAGTAAAAGCCAAAATAAAGGACATAGAAGACAAAAGTACCATAGTAAAAAATCATTGAAACAAAAAGCTGCTTCCTTGAAGGGATAAACAAAATTGATGGACCCTTGGCCAGAATGACCAAGAAAAGAGAGACAGCTGGGCTCGGTGGTCAGCCTGTAATCCCGCACCTTGGGAGGCTGAGGAGGGTGGATTGCCTGAGCCCATGGGTTCAAGACCCGCCTGGGCAACTTGGCGAGACCTCATCTCTACAATAAATCAAAAAATCAGCCAGGCATGGTAGCGCGCGCCTGTAGTTCCAGCTACTTGGAAACCTGAGGCGGAAGGATTGCCGGAGCCCAGCAGGTCAAGGCTGCGGTGGCCGGGAGCGGCCACTGCACTCTGGTCTGGGAGACAAAGTGAGACTCCAACTCAAAAAAAAAAAAAAAAAAGAGAGAGAAACAAGGTCCAAATAAACACAATCAGAAACGCAAAACATCAAATCACAGCTGACCCTGAAGAAATGCAAAAGATGATCAGAGATTACTATGCACATCTGAATGAAAACAAACTTGACAAACTAAATGAAATGGAGCACTTTCTAACATCACACAATCACCAAAGGTTGAAACAAGAAGACATTGAAACACTAAATAGACCAATAACAACCCAGGAAATTGAACCCATCAAAAGAAAACTATCTACAAAAAAAAGCCCTGGACCAGATGGCTTTCCAGAGGAATTCAACAAAACATTCGAGGAGGAGCTGATACCAATCCTATTGAAAGTATTCCAGGTAATTGAGAGAGATGGAATTCTCCCCAAGTCATTTTACAAAGCTAACCTCACACTGATACCCAAACTGAATAAAGATCCAACAAAGAAAGAACTACAGGCCAATATCCTTGATGAACATAGATGCAAAAATTCTAAGCAAGATTGTAGCAAATAAGATTCAACTACACATCTCAAAAATCATCCACCATGACTAAGTAGGCTTCATCCTTGGGATTCAGGGCTGGTTCAACATCTGCAAGACCATAAATGTAATTAAATATATCAACAGATGTAAAAACAAGAGCAACATGATTATATCATTAGAAGCAAAAAAAGCTTTTGAAAAAATCCAACATTCCTTCTTGATAAAAACCCTTAAATACCTAGGCATAGAAGAAACATACCTCAAAATAGTAAGGGCCGTCTATGATAAACCCACAACCAGCATATTGCTAAATGGAGAGAAACTGGAAGCATTTCCTCTGAAAACCAGAACCTGATAAGGCTGCCCATTCTCGCCCCTCCTGTTCAACTTTGTGTTGGACGTCCTAGCTAGAACAATCAGACAAGAGAAGGAAATCAGGATATCCAAATAGGAAAAGAGGAAGTCAAATTATCCTTCTTTGCTGACAATATGATCCTATACCTCAAATCCAAGAGAATCTGCCAAAAATCTCCTTGAATTGATAAAGGACCTTGGAAAAGTCTCAGGGTACAAAATAAATGTGCAAAAGACAGTCTCATTCTTATGCACTAGCAACAAACAGGCAGAGAACCAAATAAAAAGCACAATCCCATTCACAATAGCCACCAAAAAAATGAAATACCTCGGCATCATCCTAACCAGAAACGTGAAAGACCATTACAAAAAAAACTACAAAACACTGCTCAAAGAAATCCAAGAAGACACAAACAAATAAAAAATTGTTTCAGGTTCATCAATTGGAAGAATCAACATTGTTAAGATGTCCATCCTACCAAAGGCAATCTCCAGATTCAACACAATACCCATTAAATTACCAACATCATTCTTCTCAGACCTGGAAACAACAATACAAAAATTCATATGGAAACATAAACGATGACGAATATCCAAATAATACTTAGCAAAAGAAGCAAAGTGAGAGGTATCACATTTCCAGACTTTAAACTTTACTGTAAGGCGACAATCAATCTGGTGTGGATATAAAAACAGGCATATAGACCAATGGAACAGGATAGAGATTCTAGAAGCAAAACCTCAATTTCTCAACCAACTCATCTTTGACAAAGCCTTCACTAACAACAACTGGGGAGGGGAGAACCTATTCAGTAAATGATGCTGGAAAAACTGGCTGGTCACATGCAGAAGATTGCAACAGGACCCCTACCTATCACCATACACAAAAATCAACTCCAAATGAATCAAAGACCTAAATGTAAAACCTTAAACTATAAGAATATTAGAAAACGCAGGAGACACCCTTACAGAAATTGGAGTAGGCAACCAATTCTTGATCAAAACCCGAGATGTCCATGCCATAAGAGATAAGATAGACAAATGGGACCTCATCAAACTAACCAGCTTCTGCAAAGCAAAAGAAACCATCAAGAGAGCAGAGAGACAGCTCACAGAATGGGAAAAAAATATATTTGCCAATTGTATATCTGACAAAGACCTAACATCCAGAATCTACAAGGAACTCAAACGTGCCAAAATGAAAAAAAATACCAACCCCATTAAAAAGAGGGCAAAAGACATGAATAGACACTTCTCAAAAGAAGACATATGGGCAGCCAACAGACACATGAAAAAGTTCTCAGTCTCATTAACCATCAGAGAAATGCAAATCAAAATCACAATGAGATACCACTTAACTCCATTAAGTATGGTCATCATTAATAAAACAAACAACAACAGATGCTGGCGAGGATGCAGAGAAAAGGGAATGGTTCTACACTACTAGTGGGAATGCAAACTAGTTCCTATGGAATACAGTGTGCCGGTTTCTAAAAGAACTAGAAATTGATCTCCATATGACCTGGCATTTCCTCTACTGGGAATATACCTAGAGGAACTCAATTTATCCTACAAAAAAAGATAGCTGCACAGGCATGTTTATTATAGCACTATTCACAATAGCAAATCATGGAACCAACTATGCTGCCCATCAAAACTGGACTGAATAAAAAATGTGATACTTATACATGGTGGACTATTAGTCATAAAGAAGGACAAACATGGACTTCACAGCAGCTTGGATGAATTTAGAGTCTATAATACTCAGTGATCTATTACAGAAACAAAGAACAGAGTACCACATGTTCTCACTCATGAGTGGATCCTAAACACTTACTATAATACTACAAGAAAGGAATTAGCTGTAGCAGGATACTGCCGGGGATGGAGGAACACAACATCAATAAGAGTACCTGATCTCAAACCAGGTGAAGTGGGGACCAAAGGGAGGCCCAAACCTTACCTGTACAAATTACCACTTGTACACCTTATCCTGACTTCTACCCCATATCTTTCAAATAAAATAAAAAGAAAAAAATTAATAAACCAAAAATGCATAACAAATGTATAAAGAAATAAAATAATACAGAATTAAATATATAAATATAGAATTAGAGTATATAGTATCAAACATGAATATAAAATTACAATTATAATATATGTATAATATACAATATATTTAGAAAATAAAATATCCCATATATACTAAAATTTGTGAAATGAGAACATGAAAACACATATATTTGTATGATTCTATTGCTAAATTAGGGGGAAATCAAATTATGAGATATAAATACTTAAACTCAGGAGAGACTGATAAAGCATATAAAAAGTATGAAGATGGTACCTATTAATAGAAAAGTCATTAATTAGAATAAGAAAACTAGAGGCAATGACACACTTATGCAAAAGTTATTTTTTAATAAAATGAGTAACCAAATAAATAACTAAAAATACAATAAATATGTAAACTTCTGACAAATCAAGTGGAAAAAGTAGAGGAAATACAAATGCATGGCATTTTAAATAAAAGATACACATAGGAATGGAGAACTGCATGGCAAAGACAGATAATTTAAGCATACTTGCGAAGTCTCTTTCCCTTGCATCTAACATAATTGAAGAAAGAAAAGCAGAGTTATTTGTGACAGCCAGTAAGTAAGGAGGTCACAAACCTCAAAAAAAAAAAAATCAACTGAGGAAAGAAATAGAAAATTCTGCCATGGAGCATCAAGGCATGGCTGAGCTATTTAGCTACATACTTAGCACTCAGAAACAATGCCTGTGAGCTAGGAAACAGCAGGGTTTTTATTAATACTCCCTAATTGATAAGAAGCAAAAGTCAAATTTGTGTTATTACCTTTTATCCTTGCCTGGTGTGGAAAAAGAAAATAAGTACAAGAAATTTCTACCCAGAAATAGCCAACAGGCAAATTCTGTAATGATTGAAGAAATATTGGGAGGAAGACTCTGCCATTAAACTCATATATGTGCACAATACATATATACACACATCTACAAAATGACATTCAGCTTAATAAGAGAGTAAACAAATAGTTCAATAATGAAGAAACAATATTAAATGGTGAGATATAAATTTAAACATATAGCAAATACTATACAGCCATAGAAGTTATAGCTACAGAATCATAGTAATGTCTAAAAGCATGACAATTATAATATTATAATTTATAAAGATATAATTTTTTAAATGACTGGAGAGGAAATTGGGGGAGTGTTAATATCTTCACTTTCCAGAATCTATCATTGATACTGTCAAAAACAAACATTTTCAAAATTATTGTGGGAATTGTATATCCTGAATTTGTATTTCTTTTATTTTGTCTTAGTTTCCTAATCCCATAGAGATATAACTAAAACCAATACTGCTATTAAAATCTGTATGATACTGTTCATCTTCTTTCTTCCCTTCTTTCTCTCACTCTCTCTCCCCACTCTCTCTCCAGTTTAAACTATCCACCTATTCATTTATTCATTCATATCTACCTGTCATGTTGTGTGTGTGTGTGTGTGTGTGTGTGTGTGTGTGTGTGTGCGCGCACACACTCAAGTGTATGTCTGGAATAATATAATGATAACAGTAAATTATGGTCGTTTGGTTTTGATTTGGTGTTAACATTTAGACTTATTTCTTTTTAAAAATCATTTTGTATTTTTTCTAATTTGCTTCAATTTATAATGGGCATACATGCTTATTTGCTTATTTATTTATTTTTAGAGTGATAGGGTCCATGTGAGGATTTACTACATAAGTAAATGGCATGCAAGTGAGATTTGTGTCTCTAACAGGCCCTCTCTCTCTCTGATAGTGGACCTGGTGTCCCATGTGTAGTTATGTGTCCCTTATCATTCCTCTCTTCTTCCTTCCTTTAACACTATCTAGTGTCTGTCATTCCCACCTTGTGCTCATCATACATGTTATTTTAAAAAGCAATCTAATATGATATTGCTTTCAAAAACATGGATGATCATATATATATATAAATATATATATATATACATACTCATGAAGTAAATTTTGCTTAAGCTATGAAAATTTAACAGCTCCAAGAATAAGAGATAAATATAGTTTTCAATAAAGGGTTCCTTTACTTTCATTTTTTTCTCTGAGTCATCCACATATCTTTTTGTATTTGCAGTTTGTGCTGTTATGGAATTAAATTTATCACAGGATATAAAATAATAAATCCTTATCATAAGGTGTGGCATTAAACTAAAAAAAATGTAGTCCTTTTAGAGAGAATTTGAAGTGGCATGTTTCATAAGGAAGACCTTTAATATTCTGTTATATATAACACTTTCATAAATTAAAAATGTTGAAAACCTTTTACTTTCTTATATAAAGCATATAAAATTCTCACAACAGATCCTGTAAAAGGTAACTCAAAATAGAAAATATAAACCAATATCAATTAGAAACTTTAAAGCAAAATTTATCAAATGAAGTACTAATACATGATATACAATAGTATATTTTTAAAATCATCAAGTATGGATCATTTCATAAATTACAAATAATTTTCATCATCTTTGGATCATAGTTCTCCAGCAACATAATGATGTGATAATTTTATTCAGTTATTAATGAATAATATCTGGATTCATTAAAAATATTTGATTATAAAATATATAATTCAAACATTATAACTATTAAAGAAATGTATTATATCATTCATTATATTAGAAAATGTGCTTCTCTCAAAAGATGCTAAATGATTATTTGATAAAATCCAAAGTATATATCTCAAACATTTTCCTTATTATGTTAAAAATTAACCATTGACAAGTTACTATCCAAATTCTATTTAGTAAGAATATGTTATACTAATTCTCATTATATAAGAATAAAAAAATGATTGTCATTCTTAATATTAACTATTTACCCTTTATTCTTCAGTGGTTTAAGTACATCTAATTATACTTGATACAGAGAGAAATTTTGTTTATTGGAAATGTGGAGCTCTAACTAAAATAAAATTTCATATGATGGGAGAGGCTCACAAGAGAATCACATAATATTGAATGATCAGGTCATTAAATAAAGTGTATATTGGTAAAATAAATATAAAAAATTAATGTTTCATATCAGCAATTTGGGAGATATGAACAGGGTCATCATTTTACCAATAGTCATTGGCATATAGAATACATATACATACACATTGCAACAATTGTATAACTATGAAGAAAACAAGAACGTTTTACTGAACATAAAAATTTTAAATACATTTTATTAAAATGGTAAATATAGGAAAAAATCAATATTTGAATGTAAATTTTCTAAATAATCTCTAGTATCAGTATAATTTAAATAAAAGTCCTCAAAGGATTTTTAAAACTTTATATGCTTCATGCAAAATTATAAATGAATGAAAAATAAAATTTTAAATATAAGATAATGAGAGAGGACTTTCACTGTTACATATGTTAAAATATTTTATCAAGATACAGCATATAAGTCAAGTATTAGAGGGACCAGTAGACACAGATAAGTAAAGAGGAATGACTGGAAGACAAGAAATAATGCAATTTTTTATTAAAACATTGATATCTTTTGAGTGGGCAGAAGTAGGAGTTTTCAATTAGTGGGAACTTATATACATTTGGAAAAATATAAACATAAAGTCAATATTTTTCTCTTGTTTATGGACACAGTCAGAGAAGATCCACAGAATCCCATCACGATATGGTCCACCTACAAGTTCTATACCTATATCCTCAGTTTTGCTTTCTTTTGGTATAGATAAATGACAATTACTACTATATAAAGGTTATCTATGCAGCAGAATCTGTTTATCCTTACCCACTCAGGGGTTGCATTCAAACAATCCTTCCCTCTCCTTCCTGTATCATTATTTCCCCCTCACTGATATTATCACTTCCACTGGTTTCCAACATTCTGCTGTAATTTACATCTGAAGTAGATAAATAAAACCCCTTTTCTCCAATTCTCCCTCTAGTTACCACTCCTATTGTTTTTCCACTTACATTTAAAAACAGGCTCATCAAGAAATTTACTGTTTCCTAAGGCTTTCTCCACACATATCAGGTTTTCGCACCTACCACCACTCAAGAGCACTGATGAGATCCATATTACTGAATGTAAGTTTTGGTCACAGTCCTTATCTTGCTCGACCATGCAGCATCATATGACAAAATCACTCTCTGCTCCTTTCTTCACTCTGCTTCATTACTCCACTAATTTAAGTATTAGTTTCTGTTGTAGTCTGCTTGGACGGTCATAATAAAATACCACACTGGTTGGCTTAAACAGCAGAAATGTATTTTCTCACAGTTCTGAAGGCTGGAAGATCAAGATCAAAATGCCCTCAGAGTTAAGTTTTGCTGAGGTTTTTCTCACTGTTTTGTAGATAACCACCTACTTCACTGTGTCCTAACAGGGCTTTCTTTCTGTACATGTTGTGCATGTGTGATGGGAGAAGAAAGAGAAACAGAGAAAGACCTGGTCTTTCCTGTCCTATCAGATTAGCTCCCTACCCTTATGACCTCATTTAAACTTAATTAACTCCTCAAAGGCCCTATCTCCAAATACAGTCATATAGAGGATTAGGCTTTCAACATATGAATTAGGGACTGTGAGGTTGGGAGGAATAAAATTCAGTCTATAACAGATGTTCTTTTTCTGTATTCTTTAAATAATTCATTTTTCATTTTAGAATGAATTGCCTCTAAATTCAATCCTTAGTCCTCTTATATTCTCTATCTACAGTTATTCCCATCATGATATCAATGGCTCTCTAGATTTTACATATCAATTATATGATGGCAGCTTTTCAATATTAAGGGAGGGTATTAAGCATACACTTATTTTATAACCACAATGAAACACCATCTCACATCCACTAAGACGGTTATAATAAACAGAAAACGAGTGTTGGTGAGGATACTGAAAAATAGAAGCCCTTGTTCCTGGTGGAAATGTAAAATGGTGTAGCTACTGTTGAAAACAGTTTTGAAGTTCCTCAAATATTTATTTTTAAAAAATTTTTTATAATCAATATTTTTTATTATGATATTGTGGGGTAGAGTTAAGGGTTAGGTATACAAATATGCTTCATTCAGTAACCCTTGTTGATAAAAGGTGTCTCTCTGTCCCCAGACAGATGTTTACTACCATTAATCCCATCTCCCTTCCCCTCTCCCTCCCCATAGTTTCCCACAACTGTCAGTCATTTTCTTATGGTAATATGTTGGAAGACCAAGGTCCACTATATGAGTGAGAACATGTGATACTCAGATCTTTGTTTCTGTAAGAGATCACTCATTATTATAGACTCTAGTTCCATCCAGGTTGCTGCGAAATTCATGATTTTGTTCTTTTTTATGGCTGTGTAGTATTCCATTGTGTATTTGTACCACATTTTTTAAATCCAGTCCTCTTTTGATGGACAGCATGGTTGGTTCCAGGTTCTTGCTATTGTGAACAATGCTGCGATAAACATTCATGTGCAGGTATCTTTTTGATAGAGCAATTTGAGTTCTTCAGGGTATATTCCCAATAGGGGGATTGCAGGGTCAAATGGGAGGTTGATACTTAGAACTTTTAGGAATCGCCACACTGCTTTCCACAGAGGTTGCACTAGTTTACACTCTCACCAACAGTGTAGAAGTGTTCACTTTTCGCCACATCCTCTCCAGCAACTGCTATTTTTTGAGTTATTGATAATTGCCATACTGACTGGAGTTAGGTGGTATCTCAGTGTGGTTTTCATTTACATCTCCCTGATGATTAGTGAGGTTGAACATTTCTTCATGTGTCTGTTGGCTGCTCGGATGTCTTCCTTTGTGAAGTGTCTGTTCATATCTTTTGCCCATTTTATAATGGGGTTGTTTGTTTTTTCTTTTCAGCACGTTTGAGTTCCTTATAGACCCAAGATGTTAAGCCTTTGTCAGACCTAGAGTTGGTAAATATTTTTTCCCAGTCTGTAGGCTGTCTCCCTGCTCTCTTGATGGTTTCTTTGGCTTTGCAGAAGCTTGTCAGTTCAATGAGGTCCCACTTGTCTATCTTCTCTCTTATGACTTGTGGGTTTCGGGTTTTGTTCAGGAATTAGATGTCAGTTCCAATTTTCATGATGGTATGTCCTTCATTTTCTAAGGTTCTTATGGTTTGAGGTTTTACATTAGGTCTCTGATTCATTTGGAGTTAATTTTTCTGTATGGGGATATATAGGGGTCCTGTTTCAATCTTCTGCATGTTGTCAGCCAGTTTTCCCAGCACCATTTACTGAATAGGTTCTCCTCTCCCCAGTTTTAGGTGGTGGAGGCTTTGTTGAAGATGAGTTAATTGAGAAATTGAGGTTTCAATTCTATTCCATTGTTCTATATGCCTGTTCCTATACCAGTACCAAGCTGTTTTGATGATTGTAGCTTTATAGCAAAGTTTGAAGTCTGGTAATGTGATACTGCCTCCTTTTTTTTTTTTTTTTTACTGACGATTGTTCTGGCTATTCTTGGTCATTGGTATTTCCATATGAATTCCTGTGTTGTTTTTTCTACATCTAAGAAGAATGTTGCTGGTAATTTGATAGGTATTGCATTGAATCTATAGATTGCCTTAGGTAAGATGGACATCTTCAAAATGTTGATTCTTCAACCCATGAGCATGGGATATTTTTCCACTTGTTTATCTCATCTTTGATTTCTTTGAGCAGAGTTTTGTAGTTTTCATTGTAAAGGTCTTTCATGTCTCTGGTTAGGAAGATGCCAAGGTATTTCATTTTTTGTGGCTATTGGGAATGGAATTGTGGTTTTTTATTTGGATTCCTGTTTCTTTATTATTGGTGTAAAGAAAAGCAATTGTCTTTTGCACATTTATTTTATATCCTGAGACTTTGTCAAAGGCCTTTATCAGTGTAAGGAGGTTTTTGACAGATTCTCTTGGGTTTTCAAGGTACACAACCATGTCATCTGCAAAGAGAGATAACTTGACTTCCTCTTTTCCTTTCTGGATACCCCTGATTGCCTTCTCTTCTCTGATTGCTCTTGTCAGGACTTCCAATACTATACTGAACAGGAGGGGTGAGAGTGGGCATCCTTGTCTTTTTCCAGTTTTCAAGGGAAATGGTTCCAATTTTTGTCCATTTAGGAGTATGCTGGCTGTGGGTTTCTCATAGATGGCTTTTACTATTTTGAGGTATGTTCCCCATATGTCTAGATGTTTGAGGGTTTTTATCAAGAAGGGGTGCTGGATTTTATCAAAAGCTTTTTCTGTGGCTAATGATATGATCATGTGGATTTTGTTTTGACATCTGTTGATATATTTAATTACATTTATGGTTTTATGAATGTTGAACCAGCCTTATGTCCCAGGGATGAAGCCTACTTGGTCAAGATGGATGATTTTTGAAATATATTGTTGAATCTGGTTTGCTAGGATCTTGTTGTGAATTTTAGCATCTATGTTCATCAAAGGTATTGGCCTGTAGTTCTCTTTCTTTGTTGGGTCTTTACCTGGCTTCGGTATCAATGTAATGTTAGCTTCATAAAATGATTTGGGGAGAGTTCCATCTTTCTCAATCGCCTGAAATACCTTCAGTAGGATTGGTATCAGCTCCTCCTTAAATGTCTTGTAGAATTCTGCTGGAAATCTATCTGGTCCAGGGTTTTTGGTTTTTTTTTTTTTGTAGGTAGTTTTCTTATTATGTAGTCAATTTCCTTGATTGTTATTGGTCTATTTAGGGTCTCAATTTCTTCTTGTTTCAACCTAGGGAGGTTGTGTGATGACAGAAAGTCCTCCATTTCCTTGAGGTTTCAAGTTTGTTTCCATACAAGTGTACATAGTAGTCTCTAATGATCTTTTGTATTTCTTCAGGGTCAGATGTGACTTCATCTTTTGTGTTTCTGATTGTGCTTATTTGGGTTTTTTCTCTCTTTTTCTTGGTCAGTCTAGCTAGGGGACCATCAATCTTGTTTATCCTTTCAAAGAACCAGATTTGTTTCATTGATTTTTTGTATTATCTTTTTGTCTTCTATGTCCTAGATTTGGGCTTTTATTTTGGTGATCTGGATTCTTCTGCTGAAATTAGGATTTTTGTGGTCTTGCCTTTCCAGCTTCCTTACGTGGCTTGTTAGGTTGTTAATTTATGAATCTTCAATTTTCTTCATGTGCGTTTGTAGGGATATAAATTCCCCTCTTACTACAGCTTTCATGGCATCCCAGAGATTTTGGTAAGACGTTTCTTCATTTTCATTTGTTTCCAGGTATCTTTTGATCTCTGTTTTGATTTCATCATTGATCGAGGAGTTGTTTAGCATTATGCTGTTTAGTGTCCATGTCTTTGTGGGTTTGGGGTGGATCTTATTGGTGTTGATGTTTATTTTATTCCTGAGAAGGTGCATGGTAAAATTTCAGTCATTTTAATTTGCTTATGCTTGATTTGTGGTCAATTATGTGGTCAATCTTAGAATACGTTCCATGCGGTGATGAGCAGAATGTGTATTCTGTGGTTTTTGGATGGAGTGTTCAGTAGGTATCAATTAACTCCATTTGGTCAAGAGTCAAATTGAGGTGCTGGATATCATTGGTGATTTTTTTTTTTCCTGATGGTCTGTCTAGGGTTGTGAGTGGGGTATTAAAGTTCCCAGTTATGATGGTGTTAGAGTCAATTTCCTTCTTTAGTTTTCCTAGAAGTTGCTTTATGAAAGTCAGCGTGCCTATGTTGGGTGCATATATGTTTAAGATAGATATTTCTTGTTGATGGAGTGAACCTTTTATCATTATGTAGTGCCCCTCTGTATCTTTTTTAATTTTTTTTTTTTTGAGTTGGAGTCTCACTCTGTCACCCAGACTGGAGTGCAGTGGCCGCTCCCGGCCACCACTGCCTCGACCTGCTGGGTTCCGGCGATCCTTCCTCCTCAGCCTTCCAAGTAGCCGGAATTACAGGCATGCGCTACCACACCCAGCTCATTTTTTGATTTATTGTAGAGATGAGGTCT
>NW_007248801.1:432418-446174 GCF_000164805.1 Carlito syrichta
TTTCATGTAGAGGTGGTTTGGTGGCAGTGTAAGTTCTTAGGGATTGGATATCTGGGAAAGATTTGAATTCTCCCTTGCTGATGAAGCTTAACTTGACTGGGTAGGTTATTCTTAGTTGAAATTGTTTATCCTTTAGGACTTTGAAGATAGGGCTCCAAGCTCTCCTAACCTGCAGGGTTTTTGTAAATAAATCTGCTGCTATGCTAATTGGTCTTCCATGGTAGGTAATCTGGCCTCTTCCTCTTACTGCCTTTAGCATTTTTCCTTTTATGCCTACCTTGTTTAGGCTAATTATTATGTGTCTAGGAGTTGGTCTTCTCATTTGTTGTCTTGCAGGGGTTCTCTGAATCTCTTGTGTTTGAATTTTGGCATCACTGATTAGATAAGGGAAGTTTTCTTGAATGATCTCATGGAAAATTTGTTCCAGTGTGGTCTCTGACTCTCTTTCTGCCTCAGGAAGGCCAATTACTCTTAGGTTTGATCTCTTGAAGTAATCACTCATCTCTTGAAGGTTTTGTTCTGTCTTTTTGAGTTTGTTTTGTTTTTAACAGTTTGGGTTAGTTCTATATTTTGGTCCTCAAGCTCTGAGATTCTTTCTTCTGCTTGGGTAATTTTGCTTTCCATGCTTATCAGTTTGTTATTTATTTCATTCACAGTATTCTTTATTACTGTTAACTCAGATATCAGCTCCTCCCTAGTTTCTTCTTGTCTCTTCTCAATTCTTTTTAATCTCTCCATTAATGTCTTGATATCTGGGTTTGTAGTTTGGGACCAGTCATTCTGGGGGCTCTCATTGTTTGCATTCCAAAGTCAGTTTTCTCAGTGTCTGCCCTCCCAGGGGTCTGGGAGAGATCCATATACTTCTTTTGTTTTTTTTTTCATTTGTGTAGATTTCTCTCTTTCTCCCCCTTTCCCTCCCCTTTTTTAATTCTGTTTTTCAGGGAAGGGAAGGTTGCTTTTGTTTCGCTTATGCAATCTCCTGTTCTTCCTTATGAGAGTCCTCTGGCTTTGTTCACTTTTGAGGTTGGAGTGTGGGCTGTGAGCTGTACTTATTGCAGTTTTGAGGTTTAATTGAGGGGGAGGCTGTGATTCAGAATCTATATACTGATTCCAGCATCTACCCACAGGTATATGAGCACACTGGAACCTATTTCCCACTGCTTTACAATCTGTCTGTGCAGTGGTATATAGGTTTGGTCTCCGGATCAGAAGGAGGTACAAAAGAGGAAAATAATGGAGGTGGGGTCAATAGGAAGTTAGAAAGAGAGGAGAGTGAGAGAGAAAACAGACGTACAGACCAACTAACAGGTGAAAAAGAGACACAAGGCTGGAGAGAAGTGAAAAAAAAAACACGTGAGCCAAATTCCCTAAAGGATACTGGTAGCTACACAGAGACAGACCAATAAAATCATGAAACAGATAGTGTAAGTCAGAAAGTGAACAAAAATGAGCAAAACAAACAGTCAAAATGATAAAATCAAAAGTCAAAATAAGAGATCAGACTAAAGCCGGGCTTGGTGGCTCAGCCTGTAATCCCGCACCTTTGGGAGGCTGAGGTGAGTGGATTGCCTGAGCCCACGGGTTCAGGCGAGACCTCATCTCTACAGTAAATAAAAAAATTAGCCAGGCATGGTAGCACATGCCTGTAGTTCCAGTTACTTGGAAGACTGAGGAGGAAGGATTGCCGGAGCCCAGCAGGTTGAGGTTGCAGTGGCCAGGAGCAGCCACTGCACTCCAGTCTGGGTGACAGAGTGAGACTCCAACTCAAAAAAAAAAGAAAGATCAGACTAGCTGTGGAATCTTTCCTGATTGTCTCATCAGTTCTGTTCTCCAGTCTCTCCCCTTTGTTTTCCTTGCAGGCAGCTATATTTACTGGCAGCTTAGGTTTGTTTTTTTTAACCTGATGCCTGGGAGGACTGCGACGTTGTTTTTGTCTGATTCAGCAGGGGAGGGGCTTTGTTTCCTGTTTAGTGATGTTACCTTAGGAACCAAGATGGAGGCTGTTGATAGGTGGGCAGGGCAATGTAAATCTCTGCCTGGAGAGTGGCTGAGGTGGCAGCTTCACTTTTGCAGATTTTTTCTCTCTGCTCGTCTGGGTGCCTGTGTGTTCCACTGTGATGGACTGTACTGGAGTGGGAGGCACCAGGGATCAGCTGCACAGCTGGGCACTGGATCCAGGGTGCTACCAGCAGACTGGGTTGGAGGATGGGGTCAAGAGTTCCCTCCTCTGGAGCTGAGAGCCTCCGATCAGCACCTCATGCATGCTGAGTGCCTCAGCCAGGGTAGGCCCAGAGCTCCAGAGCTCCAAAAATCCAAAGGGCAGGCAGTGGGTGGCGAGATTGGCCCTGGGTCCCTCACAGGGTACTTCAGCCAAAAATGGGACCGGTATCTCTGAGGGATGGGTGCCCAGAGCCTCCCTGGGTGACCAGCAGCTTAGTGCTGGGTGCTGGGTGAGATGATGTAACCAGGGAGGAAGCCAAGACTCCTCCCGTGTGACAGGAGTCACATATAGTGGAGCAGCAGCATCCAGGGGTGGGGAGGTGGGGGAAGAAAAGTAAGAGTGTTTTTGGGAACTCTCGTTCAGAGAATCTCACAAATTCACCTATGCTGTTGCCATCTTACCGGAACTCCTCCTTCCTCAAATATTTAAACATAGAATTACCATATGACCTGGAAATTTCCCTCCTAATTTTATACCCAAAATAATTGAAAACAAGTATTCAAGCAAAAATGTATACATAAGCAGTTATAGCAGCATTATTTAAAATATTCAAAAAGTGAAAGCAAATTGATATCTGTCAACAGATGAATGGATAAATAAAATGTGGTATATCCATACAATGGAATTGCAGTCTGTCATAAAATGGCACATGCTACTACAGCATGAATAAACCTTGAAAACTTTATGCTAAGTGAAACATTAAAGACCACTCACAAAAGACCACATGCTGTACAATTCAATTTTTATAAAATGTTCAGAATAAGCAAGTCTATATAGGGTTGTGAAAGCTAAGGTGAGGGGAGTTACTTTTTGTGATGATGGAAATGTTCTAAAATTGACTGTGGTAATTGCTGTACATATTGTGAATATACTAGAAAATACTGACTTATTTATTTTAATTGGGTGAATTGTATGGTATGTGGATTAATTCTCAATAAAGCTGTTTTTAAAAGATAGGTGATGTGAAACTATGGTGATAAATGTCAGAATAGCCTCTGGAAGTGTGAGTGGGTTTGTACTGACTGCAAAGGGTCATGAAGTGTTTTTCTATGGTGATTGTCCAGGTGTATACATTTGTTAAATACCATAAAAAAGACCATTTGAAAAAAGGCAAATTATATGAATTATAAAATCATTTAAAAAGTAAAATATCATATTTATGAAGAAATATGTATCTCACTAGTATTAAAAATAAGTCAGTTTAAATGTCACACTCTTTGCCATTCAAATTGAATATAATATATACATTAATTATTTCTGGGAACAAAGTCTCATAAAATCTACTTCTGTAAATATTCACAACTATTGGGAGGATTATTTAACACAGATGACAAAAACCTTAAAAATTTATTTCCATTTTAACTCAGAAATTCCAAATTCAGTTATTCATCCTAAGGAATTATTAGCTAAAATGTGAAAAGATCCAAGTAGAGTATTATTTTGCTGAATTATTTCTGAAAATAATGAAACTGGATCCAATCAATCTAATAATTGATTAATTAGGAAAGCACAATGTCTGCCTTGTTATATATTCTACAATTATACTTAGTATCATTGACCTACATTTACAGTAAAATCTTAAGTAAAAACTTTTATGTTGCAAACTGCTATATATCATTTACCAAATTCAAAATATATTTAAATATTATATGTAGATATTATTGGGAATTCATAGAAAAGATTGAAATATATATTTACTGAAATATTTATTGTCTATTAGTTTATTTACTGTTTTATACTGAATATGTAAAATATGAATTACATAAAATGCAAAGTTAAGTGTACACAGTTGTGTCAAATGCAACAGACAGATTTCATAAGAATAAATATTTTTTAAATGCAACAGGATTTGGAAATGAGTGTGTCATAGGTGACTTTAAGGTAACCAGTGTCAGAGTAACAATGAGAGGGCAGAGTCTTATTTTGATGGATTACAGAATTAAATTGAGAAGAATTTGAACTAAGGAAGAGAGACAAGTCTTTCAGGAAACCTGTATTACAAGAGAAAAGAAGAGATTATATGGCAGCAAGATGGGATCAAAGTTCAAGAAATCTATTGTTAGGTTGGTAGAAACCTCAGCATGTTTGGTGACTAGAATGAAGAATGAGTAGAGACCAAAGAGAACAGAAAATGGCAACCATCAACAAAATAAGATTTCAAAGAAGGAAGGTGTCAAAGCTATAGATGAAATGTGTGGCCTTGATCAGCGTGAGACATACCTCATCCTCTGAAATTTAATATAATACAGTAAAGAAAAGGTGGATGTAGATATGTTTTTAGGTTTGGCAGCAAAATGTCAAATGTGAGCAATTTTCTCAATGGGATAAGTGTAAACTAGGTGATCTCCTGAAAATTATATGCTCAACAGAGGCTACATGAAAGTAGCAATAGTCATTGAGGGATAGAGTGATGGGACAGGAGCTGAATGCAAAAAAACCACAGATTCCTCGGAAAGTTCAGAGGGCTGAGATGAAGTTGGAAGCTCTGGATTTGTCATGGTCCTAATTTGCATATGTGATTTTTATTAAAGCCACTTAGCCACCACGTGAAGTGAAGGAAAAAGCAAATTGTGTTTGGTCCAGAGTATGAAAGGACACAAGGACAATAACATGAGTTTCAGTTGGGAAAAAGTTCTGGGTGAGCAGTGTTGTGACCCTTAGTGTTGTGATAAAGATGGAAGGTTCCCAGTCCCAGAACAAAGATATAAGATGTTTTTTCTCCACAGACATTTAACTTTTTCTTTAATTTTGCCAGAAAGCTATTTTGGAGATGGAATCTACCAGCCAAATCTCAGGTCATCTGGGATGTAAATGATGAAGCAATGAGGATGATGTCAGCCTAAAGGAAATATGAGCTTTTTGTAAGAGTGTAAAATATGTTTCACAAACTGCTTCGAAATCCAAATTTCCTCTGTTCTCAGATGGTCTGGACAAATGAACAATGGCCTAGGAAACCACAATGAGGGATTGAATTCTTTTATCATGTTAAAACATTTAAAACAGGCAAATACATGCACCTGCAGACACATAGATACACACAAACACAAATATACAAACACATATCATAGTATCAAGAAACTGTTTTTACTAAGTATTATGAATATTTTTTAGTATAAAATCATTTAAGCTTAATTAACTGTATTGGTTTTAACAGTAGATTCCTTAGCACCACTGAATCATGCATTTCATATATTTTAGGTTATTTTTACAACCGAATAATTCCAATTTTGAATTACCAGTCTATATAGTTCATTTGTGATGAGAAATATATTTTTCACTATTATATAAAGATTGCTCACATATATTTCTTTGTTAATATCTGTATTATTCATTATCTGTTTCTCTTAAAATAAATTCCACTTTGACCATTTGTGATAATGCTGTTCAACTTTATATTTTAAGATCAATGCCAAAGTGTTTTGGTAGTTATTTTCTTTTTAAATATTATTTGATTAAATCAGCACTCTGGTGTAATTTGGTCTTCCTGAAGGATTATACTAAAACTCGTATCAATTTTTCAGCTTTCTAAAAGCAGAAAAATGTTTCACCTATTTATAATTTAAGTAAGAAAATTTAATCAGTAATCTGCATTTCTCTACCACAAACAAAAATAATTCCAAAAGAAATAAAGTATGCATTTTGATGAATGACACTACAATGTATTTATGTATTGCATTTGCTGTAGAAAATTTTCTTTGGTTTTTTAATGATGCACAGAAATGAGCCTCGGTGTTTAAGGATGCAACACACTGGAAATAGTTTTAGGGAACAAATAATTAGCCTTTTGGACGTGTGTGTTCATTTCACACAGCAATCTGTTCCTTCATCTCCTCCTCCTTCCTGTTTTGAAGGCAATCGTGTGTGTTACGTGCACCATCTGCAGCCTCACTGACAGGTGCAGGGTCAGTATTATCTTTCCAAGCATGGAGTTTAGCACAAGCTGGAAATTTCACCAGGCAATTTTAGAGATTTTGAAATCAACTAAAAACTGACAGTCAGTTTTACCAGTAGATATGAGCATTTGTTGGACATGCTTGCTATTATACTTTCAAGATCACATACATAGAGATTTACCTGGTTTGGGATATTATCCAAAAACAGGCCTATATCAAAACGTATCCTTTTAACTACATGTATATTACAAATGGCATAAAAAGGAAACTTAGTAAAGTGTCATAGATTTAGTAACAAATTATTTGGTTAGACTATATAAGCAACATTTTGGTGTCTATTCAAGTCCATTTAATTCTCACTTCAATGAGATCCTGTGTCCTGATACTTTAGGACAAAAACAGTCCTTTTGAACCTATTTAGAAATTAGGAGATGTATTTGGGAACCTTAACAAGAAATCTGACATTTCCCTGTGGTGTCATGGTGTACATAGACATTAGCTATAAATGAAACTAATATTTGCAAATTAGTATAGATGATTAAATACAATTTTAACATCGATTCATTTAATTCTAGCAAAATCTAGTGATTTCATGCATTTTCCTGACTTGTAGGCTCAGCCTCACCCTAGTGTCTAAGATTCATCCTGAACTTCCAGAGTGACAATGACTTGGTAAGTTTATACTGATTCAGGATATTTTTTTAACTCAACTTTAAGAAACTTCAAGCATTTAGTAATCACACTCAAAATAGATCCATCTTCTAGGGTCAGTCTCATATTAACAATTTTTAAAAGATGGAACATTAAAATATAAAAGACAATTGATTCTTCTAAAATTAGAAACACTTCATATCAAAACCTCAAATAACTTGATCCCTTAAATAACTAGTATAATAGAATACTAGTCACTAGTTGTTAAATAATCTCTGATATATGAAGATATAGAAAATGTCTAGAGGCATACACAAAAAATAATTAATAGGGATTATGCCCAGATAGGAGGTTTGGGAAACAGCAGAATTGCCATGACATAACTGCATTCTCATGACCAGCAATGTGTTTTCCTCTAGATAGAGTTCTGATACCAGCTAGTCTCAAAAGATGGCTAATCAGCAAAAAAAGGAAAACTTGTTTCAAAATAAATTTCCATTGCTTAATTTCATCATATTAAAACAATGATACAATTAAATTAGGAAGAAAAGATTTCAACATGTGCTGGTCAAGACTTCTTCCTTGGATGGTACTTTGGTAAGTTCTATAAATATTTCTTGTGTTATTTCAGTGTTTTTGCACATCCATTGCAAATCAACAGCCTTTCATAAATATGATCTTTCTTCTTGATGTGCAATAAATTTATATAAGCAAAAGCCATCTTATCTGGAACACTGAAATTAATAATCTGATCAGTTTTGAGTATTTACTCAATTTTAATTGCTATATGCTTTCTGTCCTTAATACAGTGATATTCTATTACTACACATTATTACTATTGATTTATGTATTTCCCAAATTTTTGTATCAAGGATTTATTTGGACTTATCTTGGATACCAGTCCTCTTTTAAAAGATATTAAAACAAATTTTCTCTCCACATATTGTCATGCTAATCAGTATCTGTTGCACTACTCCCTCCACCAATTTAATTTGACTTTTTCATGTAGCACATGGTGACTTTATTGACCTTTAAAATTTCATAGGAAGTCAGAGTTTGACAAATAATTCCAGGGTAAATTTTTCCTGTGTTGTATGCTACCAAGTATTAATTCTCTATCACTAGTAAATCACACAAACACACACACACAAAATGAAGGGGCATTTAAAAGTTAATAAAAATGGAATTATAATATAAAAATTGTTATATAAACTTCATTTCTCAACAGAAGTTCTATCAAGTTTTAAGATACTTTTGTAAGCAATGATACCAACCATTTAGTCCACCCCTAAAACACCGAGGGTCCTGGGAATTTAACCATGTCAATGTAATCATTTTTACATTACAAACCATAGAAAAATGGGTGCCTGTGTAGGATTTTTAAGATTAGGAAGCAATAAAAAGTCAGAAGAAGCTGAATCAAAACTCTAAGGTGGATGCCTAATGATTTTCCATCATAACTCTCACAAAATTGCCCTTGTTTTATGAGAGGAATGAGCAGGAGCACTGTCATGGTGGAGGAGAACTCTCTGGTGAGGCTTTCCCAGGCATTTTTTTGTTCAAGCTTTGACTTGCTTTTACATAATAATCTCATAACATTAACAAGCAAAACGCCTTGAGCGTCCCAAAAAACTATTGCTATGACTTTTGCTCTTGACCTGTACAATTTTGCTTTAAACAGACCACTTCCACCTCTTAGGATCATTTGCTTTCATTGTATTTTGACTTCAGGATTGTATTAGTAAAGATATATTGTATCTCCTGTTACAATTCTTCAAATAAATGCTTCAGAATCTTGATCACAGTTCTTTAAAATTTCCCTTGAGAGGTCTGCTCTAATCTGCAGCTGATCCAGGAGGGCATAATGGTTTTGGCACCCATCAAGCAAATAAGTTTGCCCAACTTTAATTTTTCAGTCAGAATTGTAGAAGCTGAACCAACTGAGATGTTTATAGGTTTTGGCTAAGGATTATGTTGTTAATCTTTATCCTGTTCAATTAGGTCATAACAGGATGAATCTTCTCCTCGCAAATTGATGTGGGCTTCATCTTCCCACATCATCTCATCCTTCCTTAAAACAAGTTATTCATTTGTAAACTGCTGACTTCTTTAGGACATTGTCTCCATAAACGTTACATAAAGCATCACTAACTTCATCGTTTTCCACCCAAGCTTTACCATAATTTGATGTTTGATCTTTCTTCAATTTTTATATTGCTCTGACAGGGGCTCTTTTCAAAGTGATATCTTATACTTCTAAATGCCTCGCACAATATCCAGTTCACACATATTATATCAAGTTAGTATTCGTTTATTTTTGTGCAAAACATTTTGGAATCCATGCACAGATTTTTCATAGTATGCATTTTCCACACATTTTTTGAAGACCCCTCATATATATACGTGATGTAAGTAATTTTAAGATTTTTTATTTTTTTGGAAATCTAGTTTGTGTTTAGGGTGAATGGATTGTAACTCCCAAGGAAGAAAGCAATCTTCATTACCTTATTTTACCATAATTTTTCAGTGCTCTTTTGGACAATGTTTCAGCATCACTTTTCTTTGGTGTTCCTCTAAGTGTACAGTAAGTAAAATCAAGTCAAATATGTACAAATGACTGCAAATAACCACTGCCAGGCAACCTGGCTTGTGGAAGTAATTTGTTAATCACCCTACCGAGCTATGATTGTTTAATCAACAACACTTAACAGAAGTCTTGCCAATAGTTCTTATACAAATGTACATCTGCATGTGAAACAGCATTATCTTCCTCCACCATGTACTATAAAATGAAAATGAATATTTAAAGAATACCTGAGAATGCAAATAAGGCATTTTGATGCCCTTTGGCCTTATATTTAAATATGATATCCCTCCTTTTTTTCATATATAAAACCAGAATTTGAGATTGATACTGCTTTTTTTTCTTACATTTGCTTTTTAAGGTGAAACTTACTTAACAAAATTGTCTGAAGTGAAAAAGCAGTATAAAATGTTATAGACAGACTAGATTTAATTAAATATTACCATTAGTTTGTTTTTAGTTATGCTGAGTAGGTACATATCTTAAAACTGAAGTTAAAATAACACTTTCTTATTTTAAATCATAATTCTGTGAACAACAAATTTAGCTAATAACAGTAGCTAAATTTTCTTGTGCATTGGACTAAGGGTTTTTTCAGACTTTATCTTTTTTCTGCCTAGTGACCTAATATATTATTTCTCTATTCTGATGAAAGTAGGGTTGGAAAGAGGATAAGTGACAAAAATTTTTTTAAAGACTTTTGGAGGTTCTCTTAATATAACACTTTTCATTCTATGTTATCTCAAGAGTCTTTTATATGCTTAAAGCATATTGAGGCCATCAAAGAGCTTTTGTTTGCATGGATTATATCTATTGATATTTACCATATTAGAAATTAAAATGACTAGTATAATATTGATTAATTACTTCATTTAAAATATGGTTAGTAAACCTTTTACATATTAACTAAAAATATATTTTACAAAAAATATACTTTCTCCAAAAATTTAGTGAAAATGGCATTTTTAATATTTTTGCAAATCTTTTGAGTTGTTGGTTTAATAGAGGATAGCTAAGCTCTGGTATCTGCTTCTGTTTGCAATTTATTGCAATATCTCATTTCATGCAGCCTTTGGAAAATTCTACAGTACACTCATGAGAGAATGAGGGCAAAAAGGCAAAATAACATCTTAGTATTAATATGAAATTTTGACCTCACAGACTTCCTGAAAATATCTTAGTGCCCCTGGAGGTTCCATACTACACAAGGAGAACTACTGCCTTAATAGATAAGATAATGAATCATTCTCAGCTTTATGCTTTGGTTTGCACAATGATTTATGTTTTCCTTATACTATATCCTTGGTATCTCTATAATTCAATGACGACTGGTTACTGTCTAGAATTGGGAGCGACATACGGAATTTGTTAATGAGGACTAGGTAGTATGGAGATAACTACATATGTGATGTTATGTATATGTGTACACAATTTAGGTATCTGTTACTTAGTTTGTGCCATTATTTGTATATCTCTGTGTTTACAAGATCTTTTTATGGAGAGATGCATTCTGGCATGATTATGACAATGTTTTACTCACTACCTAAAACTTATAAAACAATCTTGTATCATCCTATAGCATGAATACTATTACAAGTTAAATTAAGATGTGTTCAGTAATTTGATGCTCAGGGAAAAAAAGAAATAGACTAATCGACATTTACACTTATGCATAATTACATCCCCATTCATTAATTTATATACTTATTTAATTCATGTTTATTAGGCACATAATTCATGCCAGGAACTGTTATAGGTGCAATATATACGATGAGCTATTAAAATAATGTACACACATGTCACATTCTTTCTCTGTATGAATTTAAGACCAAATTCATATTTCAAAAGTATAAATCTGTTATTAAAGAAAGCTCATTAAATTTTGCCATTTTAATAATAGAAATGTAACCACTTTATGATATAATGAGCATTATAATCCTGTGAAAATTCTTGGATATTAATATAAATATTGAAGAAAGCTGTTATTGGGTCATAAGCAGAGGACAGAAGTGACCTAATTTAGATTTTTTAAAGGTCAATGTGTCAATTTTGCAGAGAATAAACTGTAGAGGAGTGAGAATGAGTACAGAGAGACCAGCTAGAAAGCCATTGTGATTTTTCAGGCAAGAGCTGATTAGGGTTGAAACTATGATTGTTGTAGTAAACTTTATAAGAAATGATCAGATTCTGAACATATTATAAAGTAGTTTTCACTAAACTTGATAAATTTTATGTAGTGGGTAAGGAAAACAGACGTTAGGAATGACTTCTAAATTAAGATCATTCCTGAGTAACTAGAAAGATACATATTGGAGTTGCATATGAAGATGTTAAAGAACTATATTTGTGACATATTAACTTTAAATTGACTATTAGATAACTTTATAGTATAACTGCCCATAAGACCAGTTTGATCACTTGTACTGAATTGATGGTTTTCTAATTTTTACAAATGTAATATATACTAAAAACTTATAACTTCAATCTATGCTTTTTCCATTGAATAACCCATGGACTTTTGTCAAATATTAACTGAACATATATGGGTGATTCTACTTCTGGACTCTCTATTTTATCTTACTGATTTATTTGTGTACCAATACCACATCGCTTAATTACTGTGGCTTTATAAAAAGTGTAAAAATCAGGGAGTGATTAGGAATAAACTTAACTGAGGAGATAAAAGACTTGTACAATAAAACTACAAAACATTACTTAAACAAGCCAAAGAAGATGCAAATAAATGGGAAGATGTCCTGTGTTTATGGATAGGAAAACTTACTACTGTTACATGTCTGCACTACTTAAATTAATCCACAGATTTGATTCAATGTGATTTCTAGCAAACTCTCAATGCCACTTCTTTGCAGGAATAGAAAAAACATCTAATATTTATGTCAAATTTCAAGGTATCCTGAATAGCTAAAATTAGAGACTTCACATTTCCTTATTTCAAAACATACTACAAAGCCACAGTAATCAAGATGATGTGTTACTGGCATTAAAACACACGAGAGGGATGAGAGGGGACTAAAAAAAAAAAAATAACTGGAATTATTTTAAGGAGTGTGGTTCCCTTGTAGTACAGGTTTCCTCCACTAAGTTAGTGTTCTAGGAACCCATTTCAATCAGTGTACCAGCTAGTGTTGTTGTGAGCGGATGCTTGGGCTTCAGCGAATTTTTTTGTGTATGTGGAGATTCTTTCAAGGTGTTTACTCATTTCATAATGGGTGATTTATAAGCACACTTACCCACTTGCGCTGAGTGTTCAGCAGTTTTTGACCAAAAATGGCATGGCCCTTATGCCCCACCCACCCTACTCACTCTGTCTCAGCAACTTTTTTGTTGTTGTTGTTTCCTCAGAAAAGAAAAAAAAATCCTCAGAGGAAAACGGTTTGTCAATGTAGAAGAAGTGAAACAAAAAACAGCATCAAAATTTATGAGGTCAAAAACTGTTTTGAGCTGTGGAGAGAGAATTATAATAGGTGTATTGCATCGAACGAAGAGTACTTTGAAGGTGACCAAAACTTAAACATATAAAAATTAATCCACAATATTTTATAAATAAATTCTGAGTTTTTTCAGTGCCCCCTTGTACATATAGATCAATGGAACGGAATAGAGAGCTGAGAAATAAACCGTTGTGTATTCCTCAATAAACTTGTCAAAAACATGCAATGGGAGTGGACAACAACTTCAACAAATAGATTTTAGAAAACTAGATATCCACATGCAAAAGAATACATTTGGATCTTTACTTGGTACCATATACAAAAATTAACACAAATAGATGAAAGACTTTAAAATAAGATCGAAAATTACATAACTCCTAGAAGAAAATGTAGGAGAAAGTTTCCTGACATTGGATTTGGAATAATCTTTTGGATATGAAACCAAAAGCACGGGAAATCAAAGCAAAAATGGATGGGACTACATCAAATTTAGTAACTTCAGTGCATTCAAGGAGACAACCAAAAAATCAAAAAGACAACCTATGGAATGCGAGAAAATATTTGCAAATGATATATCTGATAAGAGATTAATATTCAGAATATTTAAGCAACTCCCACAACTCAATAACAATAACACAAACAATTTGATTTAAAAATGGGCAAAGAAAAGCCCCAATTTCTCAACCAACTCATCTATGACAAAGCCTCCAACAACAGCCACTGGGGAGAGGAGAATCTAATCAGTAAATGGTGCTGGGAAAACTGACTGATCCCTTGAAGAAGATTGACACAGGACCCCTACCTATCACCATACACAAAAATTAACTCTAAATGGATCAAAGGCCTAAAAGTAAAACCTCAAACTATCATTGAATCTTAGAAAACGCAGGAGACACTCATGGAAATTGGAACTGGCAACCAATTCCTATTCAGAACCCTAAAGGCCAATACCTTA
>NW_007248801.1:446402-456468 GCF_000164805.1 Carlito syrichta
TAACCCCAGTAAGAATGGCCATCATTAATAAAACAAACAACAACAGATGCTGGCAAAGATGAAAAGATAAAGGAACACTTCTACACTGCTGCTGGGAATGCAAACTAGTGCAACCTCTTTGGAAGACAGTGTGGCAATTTCTGAAAGAACTGGAAATTGACCTTCCATATGACCCAGCAATTCCCCTATTGGGAATATACCCGGAGGAACTCAAATCATTCTACAAAAAAGATACCTGCATATGTATGTTTGTTGCAGCTCTATTCACAATAGCAAAAACATGGAACCAACCACACTGCCCATCAAAACTGGACTGGGTAAAAAAAAAAGTGGTACATATACACAATGGAATATTATGCAGCCATAAAGAAGGACAAACATATGGACTTTGCAGCAACTTGTATGGATTTAGAGTCGATCACACTAAGTGATCTATCACAAAACAAAGAACAGAGTAGCATATATTCTCACTCATGAGCGGACCTTTAACAATTATAATACTATAAGAAAACAATTGGCAGTTGTGGGAAACTGTTAGAGGAGGAGAGTGGGATTAGCAGTTGAGGGAAACTGCTAGGGGAGAGTGGGGTATGCCTCATCAACAAGGGTACCCACATAATCAACGCTTGTATACCTAACTCTGAATTGTACCCCGCATCTTTGTCATAATAAAAAAATATTTTAAAATGGGCAAAGAACTCTAACAATTCTTCAAGGAATATCTACACATGATCAACAAACATATAAAAAAGTGGTAAACATTACTAATCATAACAGAAATGCAAACCAAAACCACAATGAGATATCATCTCACAGCCATTAGGATGGCAACTATCAAAAGAACAGAAAATAATGTGTTATGGCAGTAGTGGGAAACTGCCAGGGGAGGAGTGGTCAGATTGGCAGTAGTGGGAAACTGCCAGGGGAGGGGGGTCACACCTTATCAACAAGGGTGCCTGCATAATGAACATTTGTATACCTATCCCTGAATTGTACCCCACATCTTTAAAATAAAAAAATTTTTTTTAAAAGAAAAGAATGTGTTGACAAAGATACAAAGGAATTGGAATTCTTGTGCACTCTTGGAGGAAATATAAAATAGTGGAGCCATAATGGAAAATGATATGGAGAGTCTTCAAAAAATTAAAAATGTAACTACCATTTGATCTGGCAATTCAACTCCCGATTATATATCCAAAAGAATTCAGAGCAGGATCTTGAAGAGATATGCACACAACCATGTTTATTGCAGCATTATTCATAATAGCCAAGAGGTAGAAGCAGCCCAAAGGATGAACAGATAAAGGAAATGTGGTATGTACATGCACTGTAAATTTATGCAGTCTTAAAGAAAGGATGGAATCCTGTAACATGCTACAACATGGATAAACCTCAAGGACATTATGTTAAGTGAAATAAGCTAGTCACAAAAGAACAAATACTGTATTCCACTTGAATGAAATAAATATCTAAAGTAGTCAAAATTAGAGAAAAAGAAAGGTGAAAGATGGTTTTTAAAGTCTGGGAGGGGAGAATTAGTATATTAGTAGTACATTAGTATATTAGTAATTTAATTGGTATCAAGTTTCAGTTTTACAATTTGAAATCATTCCAGAAACCTAATAATGTTTATGCACTTAACAATAATGAAATGTATACTCAACATGGCTTAAGATGGTAAATTCAATGTTGTTATTTCACAACAATAATTTTAAAAATCTGAAAAGTTTATAAATAAGGCAAAATATGGAAAAAGATACTCATAACAAATATAATTAACTTTTTTCAGTTTTATTGAGATACAATTGACAGATAAATTTGTGAAAGTCTAAGGTATACAACAAATTTTTATATACGTTGTGAAATGATTGCCACAATTAAGTTAGTTAACAAAGCTATCACATCACTTAGTTGTCATTTATTTTCAAAAAATAATTTTAATTTAGAACATATGAACTTCTACAAATCAATAAGCATAAAGCAATGTACCCCCACTGAAAAACATAACAGATTTTAACAGATATTGCCTAGAATAGTAAACACAATCAATACAAAAAATATACAATTTAATTAGTAATAGAAAACTATAAGCTACAATTTCACAATAGATTGTAATGTCTAACAAAAGTTTGGCAGTATTTTGCACTGCCCAAGATGCTGTACATTATAAATTCTCATAAACACACACTTTTAGAACTGTTTGAATATCTGCTATTCCGATTCTAGTTATTTACAATCTAGATAAAGGTTTGCACGTTTGCACGAAAAAGTTAAAATGTTCATAGTAGGATAATCTGTAATAACTAACAACCTACAACAACCTACATGACCATCACTAGGAGACTGGATAATGCATCATGGCACATTGACAGCATTTGATTCTATATGCTTGTGAAAATGAATGAGCAGCAATAGCAAAAAGGAGTAAATATATTAATAAACTAAAGAAAAGTTACAGAAAAAAATTATGTGACTCAATTTATATGTCAGTCCAAAACTTGTAAAATTAATGACACACTAGCCGGACTCGGTGACTCAGCCTGTAATCCCGCGCCTTTGGGAGGCTGAGGTGAGTGGATTGCCTGAGCCCGCGGGTTCAAGACCCGCTTGGGCAGCGAGACCTCATCTCTACAATCAATCAAAAAATCAGCCGGGCGTGGTAGCGTGCGCCTGTAGTTCCAGCTACGTGGAAGGTTGAGGCGGAAGGATCGACGGAGCCCAGCAGGTCGAGGCTGCGGTGACCGGGAGCAACCACTGAACTCCAGTCTGGGCGACAGAGTGAGACTTCAACTCAAAAAAAAAAAATAGTAATAATGACACACTGTAAAAGTATAAAATAAGTCGAATAATCCATGGTCAATTTTGGATATTAGTTGCCTCCAGTGAATAGGAAGATTACACAGTGGGATTTCAAAAATATTGGTCATATTCAATTTCTAAAGTTGTATGATGGAGATATATACATAAGTATATATATATATAATTTAGAAAACATGAAATTGATTAATTTCACATGTCAATTGATCAATTTCTAAAAATATATATTTTTAAATGGAAGATTTTTTTTCTAGAAATTGAACAATATAATTGCATTAGCATACAGTTTACTATCACTAAGCATTCAATGAATATCTCTGAAAGGAAGTTAGCTGATGGGTGTATGGTTGCTCTGTGGCTGTGGACCCTCTGGATTTGAATCTGTCATGTCAACCAATATGAAAAGTTTATTGAAAGTTTAACTGGTTTCTTCCTGCCAGCATCCACCACCTGTGACAGATTCCTCTTCCTCCTTCTTTCCGCCAGGCATGAGAAGAGCAGTGGATCTCTTTTCTGCAAAAAAAGGGCTTGCCACTCCCTGTAGATTAGTTCGTTTAACCTTCACTGTGTCTTCAGTGCTCTGGTTCTGAAGATGAGGACAATACTCCCTTGCAACTTTCTACATCCAAACTAGAATTAGAATCTTCCCATTTTGAAGTTTTAAACATAGAAATATTTCTTTCTTAACAAAAAGATATTTAAGTGGTATTTAAATATGTCCTTTTTTAATTGCCTTTGAAATCTTCCATTTTCTTAATATTATCTGAATTTTTCTTAGTTAATATTATATGCTTTGTTTTTATCCCTTTGGAGGAATTAGTTTTAATTTTTTAATGCTACAAAAAGTTGGCCAAAGAATTATACCATCCCTACATATCTTATATATTAAGGTGTGTTTCTGAGTATGTTTCCCTTTTTGTAATATTTTCCAAGTGTGTATATAATACTTTTCTTTTTTGGCAAACATTCTGACATAATTTCTGAAATTTACTTTAATATGCCCTCACATGTGAATGATTATGAAAACCACTATTACATTCTTGATCCAGATGTGTATGTGTGTGTACCCTTAATTATTTTAAAATATTTTTTATGCTCAGTTTTGCTACTGATGATTGTTCATCCCTATTTCTGAAGGTTATTTTCATTTCTACTCTGAGATCATTTAAAATTTGTATCTCTTATTGGTGTTACTATAATTTATCTAGGTGTATTTTTTACCCATTTACTATCTAGAAGTACTGTAAATCTAAAGTTTTGATTTTTTTTCCAATCTCGGGAAAGTTTAACACTATTTCTTCAGATATTATCAATTATCTTTTTTCTTCTTTCTTTCTATAACTCATAATTCTATCCTCCTTTGCTCTCAGCTTTAGCTTTATATTTTCAGACTTATTTTTCCTTTCCTGCTGCCATGTAGGAGATTTTATTAACCTGATCTTCCAAACCAGTAAGTAATTCTTCAGATTTATCTAGCCTACTATTTATTCCAACTACTGTATTTTTATTTCAAAGTTATAAATTTTATAACAAATTTTTTCACTTGATTATTTTTGATGCTGTATTGCTTGTACTGTTTATTTTTATAGCACGTCTTAATTATTTAAGTGTATTTAAACGTGTGGTGTTTCTGTTATGTTTTATGTGGTATTTGTGGTTTGGTTTGTTGTCTTTCTTTTATAGTATTTATACTTCAGTGGTCTAATATATTTGATCTAAGAATTTATGTTCCCTGGTAGTATCAACTGTGTTGCTTGGTATTGGAACAAAGTCAAAAATCAAGATCTTGGACAATCCCTTGGGGTGAATTTAAAGAGATAAGCAGAATATCTGGAATTCCGGAAAAAAATGTAAGTCATTTTCAATTGGTGCCACTCAACAAAGTAGCTCCTCTGGTGAAGATTTCACTTTAAACTCTTCAGAGTCTATCATACTCAGTGATCTATCACAGAAACAACCAAGTACCACATGTTCTCACCTATAAATGAACCCTGAATATTTATCATAATACTACAAGAAAGGGATTGGCAGTAGCGGGATACTGGGAGTGTGTTTGGGGGGAGGGGGGCACATAACAACAAGGGTACCTGTTCCTAAACCAAGAGAAGTGAGGACCAATGAGAGGCCCAAACTTCACCTGCACGCTGACCACTTATGTACCTATTCCTGAATTGTACCCCACATCTTCATAATAAAATAATAATAGTAATAATAATAATAAAAGAAAAAGCAGCATTTGGTGGAGATGGTCTCCTCAGATTATATGACACCAACATTTAAACTTGGAGTGTGAGTGCATAGAGAGCACCCTTTAAGTGTCTGGCCAGCCTGCATCTGTTATTTTAAATTTCTTACCCTTGTCGAACTTTTGTTCCATAGTGTTATTTTCCACACTGGTGGTCTGATCTGTGGTTGCAGATTTCTTTGCTGAGGGACTAGTGACTGATGTTCCAAGGTGACAAGGAGAGGCAAAAGAGAACATCTTCCTTCTATCATTTGTTTTTAAATCATTGTCTTGAGCTGCTTTCTTCTCCAAGTTGCAGCAGACCTGGTAAATAAAAACCCCATTCAAGGAAGCCAAAGACTCTCCAGGGGGTACCCAACTTTTTGATGTTGTTATTTTTGGATAATTCAATGCTACCTGTAATCTCTATAGTGTCCCCCAAGTTGATATTGAGGATTAGATATGTGGCAGACACACTGTAAGATTAACTCCAATGAGTCACACACTTGTCTAATTCTCTCCCCTCAAGTACAGGAGAGAGATTGATTCTAACCAACAGAATATGACACAGGTGATAGAGTGCCACTCCCTTACTAATAATAATGAGTAGGAGTGTGTGTGTGTATGTGTGTGTGTGTGTGTGTGTGTGTGTGTGTGTGTGAGAGAGAGAGAGAGAGAGAGAGAGAGACAGAGTGAGAGTGAGAGAGAGAGAGAGAGAGAGAGAGAGAGAGAGAGATTTGATTTTCCTGGTGACCTTGAAGAAGCAAAGGGCCCTGTTGTGTTCCGAATGGGGCCATGGGGAAGAGAACTGTTGCTGTTTTCCAGCCAACAGCCAATAAGCAGCTGGAGCCCTCAGTTATTTAGCCACAATCAAATAAATTTTGTCAATAGCTTGAATAAGCTGAAAAGTATATTTCTTCATAGTTAAGCATCTAATAAGAATGCAGCTCGCCATTATCTTGACTGCAGCCTGAGCAGAGGATCCTGACAAGTTATGCCCAGATTCTCAGCCTACAGAAAGTGTGAGATAACAAATGTGTGCTCTTTTAAGCCATTGGATTTGTGGTCATTAGTTGTGTAATGGTAGAAATCTAATATAGTAGGAAAGAGCCTAAGCCAGTTCCAGAACTTGATAGGAACCAGAAGTTATGATGGGTGGGAGAGTAAAAACTGTGTATAATTTTATTACCTCACAATGAAGAGACAGTATCAATTAGAAGGTAGAATTGCCATGGTTAAATAAGGATCATCCCCTATAAAATGCTTAAGATCATAAAACACATTTCAGATCTATTTTTTAAACTCTAGTGAATAGCTATGGTCTATTTTGGATTGTTACGGATGACTATCAATATTTCTTATGTTTCACTTTTCCATATAATGTCAAATAAAATGGATTAACTTGAGGATTATCCATACTAATATTGAACAAATTAGTGCTCATTCATTTCAACAAGAAACTTCCCAAACTGACACATAAATTTATGATATGTGGAGAATTGTGATTTTTACTGAAATTTACTATCACTAAAATGAAACTAATTTTAAGATTCTTGCAGAGGTAATATATCAGCCTAATAGAATACCGTCATAGTATATCAGAGACAATTACAGTGTTGGCATTGCAGGTATTTTGTCCATAATTGTCTCTTTTTTAAAAAAGAAACTTTGTTTTCTAGAGCAGTCTTAGGTTCACAGAAAAATTTAGAAGGAGGTACAGAGATTTCCTATATACTCCTGTCCCCACACTTGCACAGCTTTCCCCATTAGCAACATATCCCCCACAGTGGTACATTTGTTAGTTAATTCGTTAATAACTATTAGTAGGGAAAGCTACAAAGTTTAGGAAAAGCTCAATTGAGTTTTTCAGAATACACCTTATGAATAGGTGCAAAATGAATGGATTAAACTATATATGACCTTCACATAGTTCATTTCCTGATACGTTGATGAAAGCATGGCATTCACTCTTCTTGTCATTCATTTCCAGGAAGACTGCACAAAAGTTTATTGTTTTTGCTTCATCAAAATCCATTAATTATATCACAAAGTTTGTACTGATTGGAATATAAATGCAAATACTAAGCTCTATAATGTGGCTATGTATGTGAGCCTATGTGTACATCAGTAATATGTGAGCTTGTGTGTGTACAATGAGGGTAAAGTCGGGCATGTGTCATGCAGTCTTTACTGAGCATTTCAAATAGGTCCAATAGGATCTCACATTTCAAAGGTATTAGATACCATGCACAAACAAATTAAATGCTGCATAAAATCCAAGCCTCCAACCAACACTTTGGATACTTTTATAGACTTATAGAAAAACAAAATTTTGATTTACAAATCTGAATTTAGACTGACATTTTAAAACAGGTTGCTTGTAAAGGACATTCTTAATAAACAAAAGTTGGAAATTCTTGTTAATCAAAACAATTGGAATATATCATGTCAATTTCACCTGAGACAAGGAACTCCTCTTTAAATTAGTAGGCTTTTTCCCATTGGGTTGCAATTGTTGATTTTCATAATTAGTTCATAACTACCTTTGGCATACTTCATGTTTACTTTTCTCTTTCAATATTATCAAAGAATATTCTTTTTTCTTTGTGAAAACTGCAAACACTTTGTTGTAATGAGTGCTTTTCATAATCACAAATAATTATACAATACATATTTTGGACCAGAAATTTGTCAAGCCACTTGAAATAAAGTGTTAAACAGGATTGAATTCATGAAGCTTACATGTCAGCTATAAGTTAATAATTAACAATCAACCAAATAATATAACATACTAGTAGTACAATACAATATCAAGCAATTATAAGGCCTTAATAAGTTCCTGCTAAAACATGTTTCTCAAAACAAAGCTTCTTGCTCTGTTTTATGTACTGATTTATATCAAGTACCTAGAACAGAGCCTGACATATGGTAACCACGCAATAAATATTTTATGCAAAATCTAACAACAAAATGTATTTTACATAAACTGCACTTTTACCATTTGTCCAAGATCTCAATCTTAAAATATGCACTGGTGGTAGAAAGTTGAATGGGAAACAAAGCAAACCTGAAATAGAAAATCTTTTAAATATTCTTAGGAACATATAATAGCATAAGGATTTATATTAAATAAAAGGAATTTATATCATGAATATAATCTCCTCGAAGGCAATGCTCATGTTGATCATATTCAACACAGATTACAAGCTAGTGATCTCTAGGAGGGCAGTAACCTTGTTTATTTTGTTTTCAGCACCTAGTAGCCACCCAATACATAATTATAAAAAGAATAATACATTAATAAATTCAATAATCTTCCATTTGTTTAGAGTCTAATGATATAGAAAGAGTTCATAGAATACATATTAAATAAATAAAGTAACAATATATGTATGCATATTAAGGCATATATTAATCCTAAGTCTTTGTTTTCATTTATTAAATGTGGGATTCTTATATCATTAAGTTGTGAAAATTAAAAACAATTACTTTTGAGAAAATAAGACCTATTTGACAGTGTACTTTTCCCCTTTAAATATAATTTATTTTTAGAGCAGTTTTAGGTTAACAACAAAACTGAGCAGAAAGCATGGAGCTTTCCCAAACGCCCTTTACCCCCACCAATGCACAGTTGCCCCTACAATCAACATGCCCCACCAGAATAGCACAATTGTTACAAATGATGAAACTACACTGATACATTATTATCACCCAAAGTCCATAGTTTACATTAAGATTTCCTACTGTTGTTGTACATTGTTTGGGTTTTTAACAAATGTTTAATGACTTGTATTCGCCATTATAGTATTATACAGAATAGTTTCACTGCCCTAAAAATTTCCTGTTCTCCTATTCATCCCTCCCTCCCTGTTAACTCCTGACAACCAATGAAGTTTTTACTATTTCCATAGTTTTGCTTGCTTTTCAAAATGCCATATAGTTGGAATCATATAATATGTACCCATTTTAGTTGGTCACTTTCACATATTAACATACATTTAAGTTTCCTCAAGTCTTTTCATGGTGTAATACCTCATTTCTTTATGAAACTGAATAATAGTCCATTGTGTGGATATACCACAGTTTATTTATCCATTTACCTAAAGAAAAACACCTTGGTTGCTTCCAAACTTTGGCTTTAACTTTGGTAAAACAACCTTATGTGTAAAGCTGCAATAAATATTCATGTGAAGGCTTTTTTGTGGACATAGGTTTTCAGCTTATTGGGATTAATACCTGGGGAGTAGATTTTTTAATAGTATAGTAAGAACATGTTTAGTTTTGTAAGAAATTGCCAAACATCTTCCAAAGTGACTGTACAATTTTGCATTCCCCCAGCAAAGAATAAGAGTTTCTGCTACTCCGTATGATCTCTGGCACTTGGTGTTTCAGTATTCGGGATTTTGGCCACTCTAATAGCTTTGTAATGGTATAAAATCATTTTAATTTTCAGTTCTTTCATGATATACGACATGGAGCATCTTTCCATATGCTTACTTGCCATCTGTAAATCTTTTCTGGTTAGGTGTCTGCTCAGATCATCTTCTCATTTTATAATCAATTTGTTTAGTGTTGACTTTTAAGGATTCTTTGTATATTTGAGATAACAATCCTTTATCAGATATGGTTTTGCAAACATTTTCTGCTAGTCTGTGCCCTGTCTTCTCATTCTCTTGACAATGTCTTTCACAGAGCAGAAGTTTTTATTTTTTAAAAAATTCTAGTTTATCAATTATTTATTTCGTTGATTATGCCTTTGATGTTTTATCTAAAATACCACTAACATACCCAAGGTCATCTACGTTTTCTCCTATGTTAACTTTTAACTTTTAGCTTTATAATTTGGAATTTTACATTTAGGTTTATGATCCACCTTGACTTAATTTTTGTGAAGAGTGTAAGATCTGTATCTACATATTTTTTTGTATGTAGATGTCCAGTTGTTCCAGCATCATTTGTTTAAAGACTTTTTTTTTTCATTAATCAGTAGTTTTTATTATGGTTTTGTGGGGTACAGTTAAGGGT
>NW_007248802.1:0-2124 GCF_000164805.1 Carlito syrichta
AAGAGTACAGGCAAAAGATTAAAAACACACATGAACCATCACCAAAACCCAAAGAAAGACTACAAACAAATAGGAACAACTCTGTAAGAACCTTATGACAGGGATCAACTCTTGCATTTCAATTATTAGCCTAAATGTGAACGGACTAAATGCACCACTGAAAAGACATACAATGGCAAAATGGATAAAATATCATCAGGCAACAATATATTGCCTTCAAGAGACTCATCTCACTAGAAAGGACACCCACAGACTCAAAGTAAAAGGATGGGAAACAAACTTTCAGGCAAACGGAATACAAAAGAAAGGAGGAGTAGCGATCTTAACTTCAGACAAAATTCCCTTCAAGCTATTAAAAATCAAAAAAGATACAGAAGGCCACTACATAATGATAAAAGGCTCAATCCATCAACAAGAAATATCTATCCTAAACATATATGCACCCAACATAGGTGCGCCAACTTTCATAAAGCAACTTCTAGGAAAACTAAAGAAAGATATTGCTACTCTAACACTATCATAACTGGGGACTTTAATACCCCACTCACAACCCTAGACACATCATCAGGACAAAAAATCAGCAAGGAGATCCGGAACCTCAATGTGATTTTGGGCCAAATGAACTTAATTGATACCTACAGAACACTCCATCCAAAGACCACAGAATACACATTCTACTCATCACCACATGGAACATATTCTAAGATCGACCACATACTCGGCCATAAATCAAGCATAAGCAAATTTAAAAGGACCGAAATTCTACCAAGCACCTTCTCGGACCATAGTGGAATAAAAATAAACATTGACACCAACAAAGTCCCCCCAAAACCCACAAAGACATGGACACTAAACAGCATGATGCTAAACAACTCCTGGGTCAATGACGAAATCAAAACAGGGATCAAAAGATACCTGGAAACAAATGAAAATGAAGAAATATCTTACCAAAATCTCTGGGATGCCTTAAAAGCTGTGGTAAGTGGGGAATTTATATGCCTACAAACACATATGAAGAAAATGGAAGGAACACAAACTAACAGCCTAACAAGTCACCTAAGGAAACTGGAAAAGCAAGACTACAAAAACCCTAATTTCAGCAGAAGAATCCAGATCACCAAAATAAAAGCCCAAATCCAGGACATAGAAGACAAAAAGATAATACAAAAAATAGATGAAACAAAAAGCTGGTTCTTCGAAAGGGTAAACAAGATTGATGGTCCCCTAGCTAGACTGACCAAGAGAAAATGAGAAAAAACCCAAATAAGCACAATCAGAAACACAAAAGATGAAGTCACATCTGACCCTGAAGAAATACAAAAGATCATTAGAGACTACTACATACACTTGTATGGAAACCAACTTGAAAACCTTAAGGAAATGGAGGACTTTCTGACATCACACAACCTACCTAGGTTGGAACAAGAAGAAATTGAGACCCTAAATAACCAATAACAATCAAGGAAATCGACTACGTAATAAGAAAACTTCCTACAAAAAAAAGCCCTGGTCCAGATGGCTTTCCAGCAGAATTCTACAAGACATTTAAGGAGGAGCTGATACCAATCCTACTGAAGGTATTCCAGGCGATTGAAAAAGATGAAACTCTCCCCAAATCATTTTACGAAGCCAACTTCACATTGATGCCCAAGCCAGGTAAAGATCCAACAAAGAAAGAGAACTATAGGCCAATATCTTTGATGAACATAGATGCTAAAATTCTCAACAAGATCCTAGCGAACCGGATTCAACAACACATCTCAAAAATCATCCATCATGACCAAGTAGACTTCATTCCTGGGATGCAAGGCTGGTTCAATATACATAAAACCATAAACATAATAAATACATCAACAGATGTCAAAACAAGAATCACATGATTATATCATTAGATGCAGAAAAAGCTTTTGATAAAATCCAGCACCCCTTCTTGATAAAAACCCTCGAACATCTAGGCATACGGGGAACATACCTCAAAATAGTAAAAGCCATCTACAAGAAACCCACAGCCAGCATACTCCTAAACAGACAAAAATTGGAACCATTTCCCCTGAAAACTGGAACAAGACAAGGATGCCCACTCTCACCCCTCCTGTTCAACATAGTATTGGAAGTCCTGGTCGA
>NW_007248802.1:2497-21205 GCF_000164805.1 Carlito syrichta
ACTCATCTTCACAAAGCCTCCACCACCTACCACCGGGGAGAAGAGAACCTATTCAGTAAATGGTGCTGGGAAAACTGGCTGACCACATGCAGAAGATTGAAACAGGACCCCTACCCATCCCCATGCACAAAGGTTGATTCCAGATGAATCAGAGACCTAAATGTAAAACCTCAAACCATAAGAACCTTAGAAAATGAAGGACATACCCTCATGGAAATCGGAATTGGCCTCCAATTCCTGAACAAAACCCAAAACCCACAGGTCATAAGAGAAAAGATAGATAAGTGGGACCTTATTAAACTGACAAGCTTCTGCAAAGCCAAAGAAACCATCAAGAGAGCAGGGAGACAGCCTACAGACTGGGAAAAAGTATTTGCCAGCACCAGGTCAGACAAAGGCTTAACATCTTTGATCTACAAGGAACTCAAACGTGCTGAAAAGAAAAAAACAAACAACCCCATTATAAAATGGGCAAAAGACATGAACAGACACTTCACAAAGGAAGACATCCGAGCAGCCAACAGACATATGAAGAAATGTTCAACTTCACTAATCATCAGGGAGATGCAACTCAAAACCACACTGAGATACCACCTAACTCTAGTCAGAATGGCAATTATCAACAACTCAAAAAATAACAGCTGTTGGAGAGGGTGTGGAGAAAAGGGAACACTTCTACACTGTTGGTGGGAGTGTAAACTAGTGCAACCTCTGTGAAAAGCAGTGTGGTGATTCCTAAAAGCTCTAAATATCTACCTCCCATACGACCCCGCAATCCTCCTACTGGGAATATATCCGGAAGAACACAAATCACTCTACAAAAAAGACATTTGCACACGTATGTTTATCGCAGCATTGTTCACAATAGCAAGAATCTGGAAGCAACCATGCTGCCCATCAAAAGAGGATTGGATTAGAAAAATGTGGTACATATACATGATGGAATACTACGCAGCCATAAAAAAGAACAAAATCATGAATTTTGCAGCAACCTGGATGGAACTAGAGTCTATAATACTGAGTGACCTCTCACAAAAACAAAGGTCCGAGTATCACATGTTTTCACTCATATAATGGACCTTGAACATCCTACCTAATACTATAAGAAAATGACTGACAGTAGTGGGAAACTATGGGGGAGGAGGGAGATGGGATTAACGAGCAAATATCTGTCTGGGGATGGTAAAGCACCTCTAATCAATAGGGTGCCTGAATGAAACGTATTTGTATACCTAACCCTTAACTGTACCCCACAACATCATAATAAAAAAATATTGATTATAAAAAAAATAATCCCATTTTAAAGATTAAAAAAAAAAAGAACAAGTTGAGGAGCAGCTTTCCTTCTATAAGACTGGGGAGACTCCATGAAATAATCTGGATGTCATAAAGGAAGCAATGGTTTAGGCAGAGGAAGCTGCTGCTGAGATTACTGTGGAAGGAGGAGGAGAAACACTTGAAGAAGGAAAAGAAATGGCTGGCTGCACTTACCCTTGCATCTCCAGAAAACAGCAGTAGTACTCCAAGGGAATGTGAGGAACAAGATAGTTGCCACGGGAACTTGCTCGAGCCCAGAGAGCTGATTGTAGCACACAGCCATTCCCTGGACCAGTGTGTTCTGTCCTCAGCTGCCTCCCAGGAGTCCTCAACCTGGGGAGGTGGCTGAAAACCCCAAAAAGAAGAAAAAGAAAAAGCTCCAGGAGGCTCTGCAGGAGAATGGAATGGAAGACCTATCTATCTTTCTCCAAACTCAAGAACGAGAAATCTTTTTCCAAGGAGGAATTTATTAATAATGATCTTGAAGACACTACTGGCAGCACAAGTCTTCCCAAGGGAAAGAAATCCTCACCCAAGGAGGAAACAGATCGTGATCCTGAAGAGGCAGGCAACAGGAGTGTCTCCAAGATAAAGCGGAAATTCTCTTCCAAAGAAGAGCCGGTCAGCAGTGACCAGAAGAGGCTGCTAGCAGCAAGAGCAACTCCAAGAAGAAGAAAAAGTTCCACAAACCACCCCAGGAAGATTAGAATGGACATTCCCTGGGAGAGGGGCATACCATACCCTAAAGCAACAATTTTCCATCCTGTATCCTATACCCCAATAAAAAAAAAAAATTTAGAAGAGAAATAAATAGAGAAATAGATAAAGCAAGTCCTGTGACCATCATTTGCCAGTCCCTGGGCAGTGAACCACTGTAGAGAGGCAGTTTAGGAAGAAGATATGCAGGAAGTGGAATTACAGGCACACGCTAACTTGCCCGGCTAATTTTTTGATTATTGTGGAGATGAGGTCTCGCCAAGTTGCCCAGTCTGGTTTCAAACTTCTGAGCTCTGGCGATCCTCTCGCTTCAGCCTCCCAAAGTGCTGGGATTACCAGCTTAAGCCACCACGCCCAGCCTATAGTACATTTATACAGGTACATTACATATTGTACATTAGGCGTTATGGTGTGTATAAAAACATCTCAGAAGAACACACAGCAACCTGATATGGTAGTATCCTCTGGGGAGGGGAATGAAACTGAGTGAGGCTGATGGAGGCTTTTATTTATTTTGTTTGAAATTTTTTACATCAAACACTGTATTCAGGTTGGGTGCAGTAGCTCATGCCTGTAATCTCAGCACTTAGGGAGGTAGAGGTAAGAGGATGGCTTGAGCCCAGGAGTTCAAGACCAGCCTGGGCAACATAGCAAGACCTCATCTCTACAAAAAATAAAATATAAAAAAAATTGGTCAGGCGTGACAGCACATGCCTGTAGTCCCAGCTACCCAGGAGTCTAAGGTAGGAGGATCACTTGAGCCCAAGAGGTCGAGACTGCAGCGAGCTGTGATTGTGCCACTGTACTCCAGTCTGGGTGATAGAGTGAGACTCCGACTCAAAAACAAAACAAAATAAAACCACTGTATTAAAATACTGTGCAACACATACATTTAAAAGTATAAAATAGCAACTTGCCTAGGAATACAATCCCTTCCAACACAGAGCTAAGATTAAAGCCTGGACCTGCAGTTGGCAAAGACTCAGCCCATTTCATGATTTCCTATTCACTCCACCTCTTTCAGTTCACCTTTCTCCCAACAGCCCCTGCCAGCATCCCTCGGTATTATATGTCTCTCACCTTTCTTTATCACCTAATGTCTTGACCTATCACTCACCTGTCCTCATGCCCCATGAACCTCGAGCCCTCGGTTCTCCCTTCACCACGTTGCCAAAACTGCTTATAACAGTCCTATCATCTGGTTGAAATTATGCAACTACTGGAGAAACTGAGCTGAGAAAGCTAAACAAACAGGGCCTGCCCTGCCCAAGTCTCTGCCTCTCATTCATTATTTTCCTTAAAAGCACCATTGCAGCAGCTCTGATGCTCCACGGAATCTGTTCCAGAGTTCTCTGACAGAGCATTTCATGTTTGTAAAATGACTCTCCAGAAAAGGACAGATATGGCTTTCCTAGAAGACTGTTTGTGGACCAAAGAAATTCACATATGTGAGAACCCATTATAAAGTGGGGCAAGCACTACAAAAAATTGTTGGTTGTCATAGTCTCTTAGAAAAAAATTTTTTTGGCCATTGCCAGGCCATCACCAGACCATTGCTAGACCATCAGCAATTTTTTTTGGCCATTGCCAGGCCATCACCAGACCATTGCTAGACCATCAGCAATTTTTTTTTTTGGCCATTGCCAGGCCATTGCCTTACTAGATTCTGGTGTGACCATGTGCTTTTTGAACTATGGCTTTGGCCCCTTCCCCTACCTTGGAAAGGTGAATCTCCTCTCTTTCTCTCTCTCTAATTTACTTTTAAATAAACTATATTTTCTAATCTAAAATAAATAAACAAATAAATAAAGTTTTGGCTGGGCGTGATGGCTCAAGCCTATAATCCCAGCCCTTTAGGAGGCCAAGGTTGGAGGATTTTTTTTTTTTTTTTTTGAGTTGAAGTCTCACTCCGTCACCCAGGGTGGAGTGCAGTGGCATCATTCCCGGCCACCACAACCTTGACCTGCTGGGCTCAGGTCATCCTTCTGCCTCAGCTTTCCAAGGAGCTGGAATTATAGGCGCACGCTACCACACCCAGCTAATTTATTTTTTTTTTCATTTATTGTAGAGACGAGGTCTCACCATGTTGCCCAGGCTGGTCTCAAACCTGCGGGCTCAGGCAATCCTCTTGCCTCAGCCTCCGAAAGTGCTGTGATTATAAGCTTGAGCCACCACACCTGGCCATGGAGGATTTTTTTTTTTTTTTTTTTAGCCCATGAGTTTGAGACTAGCCTGGGCAAAACAGGAGACCTCATCTCTACCTACAAAAAAAAAAAAAAACGTAGTCTCCTACTGATGGGCATTCAGTTTATTTTCAGTAGTCTGCCTCTTCAAAGCATACTGAATAAATAATTTTGTTCAATTGTCTTTTCACACATATGTGAATATTTTGTTAGAACATATTCCTATAGGAAATTTCTAAGTCAGAGTAGTTGCATTTTAGACTTTTGAATAAAGGAAGTATATTGCAATAGAACGCAAGCCAAGTGCTGGCTCAGCCACTTGTAAGCTGGATAAACTTGGACAAGTCACACTTAATCACTCTGTGCCACAGTCTCCCCATGACTAATAGTACCTCCTTCGTTGGGTTGCTGTGAAATTTCAGTAAGTTAATATGCAAAAACTGCTAGAAAAGTCCCTGGCACACAATAAACACATAGCATTAGGCTTTACTATATTATCTCGCCACATTATATCCAAATAGGTAAATAAATATTCCTATCATAGTATCTTATTTCCTTGACCCTCACTACCATAGCTTATTTTCTTTTTTTTTCTTTTTTTTTTTGAGTTGGAGTCTCACTCTGTCGCCCAGATTGGAATGCAGTGGCTGCTCCCGGCCACCGCAGCCTCGACCTGCTGGGCTCCGGCGATCCTTCCGCCTCAGCCTTCCGAGTAGCCGGAATTACAGGCATGTGCTACCACGCCTGGCTGATTTTTTGATTTATTGTAGAGATGAGTTCTCGCTGCCCAGGTGGGTCTCGAACCCGCGGGCTCAGGCAATTCACTCACCTCAGCTTCCCAAAGGCGCGGGATTACAGGCTGAGCCACCGAGCCCGGCTCCATTGCTTATTTTCAAACTTTTTGATCTTTGCCAACATTATGGGCAAAAAAGGGTATCTCATTATGATTTTAATTTTCTTCCTATCCCTCTGGCTGCTCTTTCATTGACTCTGCTCCTTCCTTTCCTCCTGCCCTGGCTCTCAAGAATTTCTCAACAAGCTTCACCTACTTTTTGGACTTTATCTCCTACTGTTCTCCTAAATACACCCACTACTTGTTCTCTCAACCCTTTAATTTCTCTTCCTGACTCGCTTAGTTCATGTTCTAATTGGAATTCCATCAATTTTAGTGCTGCCAGACATAATACAGAACATCCAGCTAAACTTGAATTTCAGATAAACAGCAAATTGTTTTTGGTATGTCTTTCAAATGTAACTGGGTGTCTATTTTTTTATTTGCTAAATCTGGCACCCTTACTCCCTGCACTTTGTTAATGCAGTTAACAGTTAGAATTTTGTCTTATGTCATTGTTACTTGTGTTCATACAAGAAAGAAAACCCTGATCAGGCAGGGGTTGGGTCTTTCCTTTCTGTGTATCATATACAAGGCTAAGCACATAGCTGCTTCTCAGGAAATATTTGAATTCAATTATGTAAATTTTCATTTATAGGGATACAGTAAAAGTGTTCCCTTGTCTCATTCTCTCTCCTGCAGTTGCTCTTGGTGATTTGAAGTAACTGGACATTAGTTACTCAATATAAGCCCTTTTAAAGTATAACTTCTTATGTATATATTTATACACATTCAAATGGGTTAATTGAAATATAAAGAGAGTTTAGTCTGGTTAATCTCCTACTGGCTCAAGTCTTGGCTCTTCCATTGACTAATTGTACAGTAGTTCAAGTGCTTCAACTCTTCAAGCCTCAGATTTTTTATCTATAAGACTGCAACAATGCCAGGCACTGTGGCTCACACGTATAATCCCAGCACTTTGCAAGGTTGAGGTGAGAGGATTGCCTGAGCCCACGGGTTTGAGACCAGCCTGGGCAACTTGGTGATACTTTATCTCTACAATAGATAAAAAAATTAGCTGGGTGTGGTGGTGCATACCTGTAGTTCCAGCTACATGGAAGGCTGAGGAAGAAGGATTGCCTGAGCCCAGAAGGTCGAGACTGTGGTGACTATGAGTGTGCCACTACACTCCAACCTGTGCAACAGAGTAAGACTCTGACTCAAAAAAAAAAAAGATTACAACAAGAAGTGCCTTTCAGCCAAATATGATTAAATCAGATAATCCATGTCAAGCTATTAGCATATAGCAAGGGTTCAATAAATGCCAAGTATTGTGACTTTAATATTGGGAGCTTTTCATTTATCAATTCATAAATTTAGTCCAAAAATGTTTGTTGCAGCTTTTTTGTACATGAGCAAAGGAATTGTGTTGGTGACAGATAAACTAGTCTTGTCCCTGTTCTCATAGATTTTACTATCTAGCACAAGATACAGCCAGTTGTTAAAAAGAAAAAATGGGAATAAATATGTAATTACAAACTGTGAAAAGTTCTACGAAGGGAAATACTTAGGGCAGCAAGAATTTATAAAAAGGGTTCTGAGATAGTTCAGGGAGAGTTTCCTTGAGAAATAATACTAGACATTAATTGAGCACTCACCATATACCAGTGTATTCATTAGTGAGGGCTGCCATAATAATGTACCAGACTGCATGGCCTAAACAACAAAACTTCAATTTCTCACAGTTCTGGAAGCTAGATGTCTAAGATCAAAGTGTTGGTAACTTGAGGTCTCTCTCCTTTGTTTGAAGATGGTTATCTCCATGCCTTCACATGGTCTTCCCTCAGTACCTGGCTGTGTCTATATTTTCTTTTTTCTTTTTTGGAGTCCATGTCTCACTCCGTTGCCCAGGCTGTAGTGCAGTGGCACACTCACGGACACTGCAACTTCGACCTGTCAGACTCAGGCGATCCTTCCACCTCAGCCTTCCAAGTAGCTGGAACCACAGGCGCATGCCACCACGCCCAGCTAATTTTTGATTTACTGGAGAGATGAGGTCTTGCCAAGTTGACCAGGCTGGTCTCGAACCCGTGGACACTGGCAATCCTCTCTCTCACCTTGGCCTCCCAAAGTGCTGGGAGTATAGATGTGAACCACTGCACTTGGCCATTTTTTTTTTTTGGAGTCCATGTCTCACTCCGTTGCCCAGGCTGTAGTGCAGTGGCACACTCACGGCCACTGCAACCTCGACCTGTCAGGCTCAGGCGAACCTTCCACCTCAGCTTTCCAAGTAGCTGGAACCACAGGTGAGTGCCACCATGCCTGGCTAATTTTTTGATGTATTGTAGAGATGAGGTCTCACCACGTTGTCCAGGCTGGTCTTGAACCCTTGGACTCAGGCAATCCTCTCACCTCTGCCTCACAAAGTGCTAGGATTACAGGCGTGAAACACCATGCCCCGCTCCATTTCCTTTTTTTTTTATAAGAATATCCATCATATTGTATTAGGATCCACCCCAATGACCTCATTTCAACCTAATTACCTCTTGAAAGACGCTATCTCCAAATACAGCCACAGTACTAAGGGTTAGAACTTCAACATATAAAATGTAGGGGACACAACTCTGCCAGTAATAGCCAGGTACTAATCTATACTCCCTATATGCATTATTTTACAGCAACCCCATTGTTGTTATTTTTTTTTTTTTTTTTTTTTTTTTACTCAGAGTCTCATTCTGTCTCTCAGGCTAGAGTGCTATGGCATACTCATGGCCACCACAGCCTCAACCTACTGGGCTCAGGTGATCCTTTCAAGTAGCTAGAAACACGGGTGTGCGCCACCACATGCAGAGGTCTTGCCAAATTGCCCAGGCTGGTCACAAACTCCTGGACTCAGGCAATCCTCTTGCCTCCACCTCCCAGAGTGCTGGGATTACAGGCATGAGCCATCTTGCCCAGCCTGCTATTTTTTAATACACATATATCTTTACATATTTTTGTATGTATGTATGTATTTATTTAGAGTCAGAGTCTCACTTTGTTACCCAGGCTGGAGTGCAATAGCATGCTCATGGCCACCACAACCTCGACCTGCTGGGCTCAGGTGATCCCTCTGCCTCAGCCTTCCAAGTAGCTGGAACTACAGGTATGCACCACCACCCCAGTTAATTTTTTGATTTATTGTAGAGATGAGGTCTCACTAAGTTGCCAAGGCTGGTCTCAACCCCGTGGGCTCAGGCAATCCTCTCGCCTCGGCCTCCCAAAGTGCTAGGATTATAGGTATGAGCCACCGTGCCCAGCCTGCTATATATATATATAATTTTTAAGACATGGGGTACAATTCAGGATTAGGTATACAAGTGGACAGGTGAAGTTTGGGCTTCCCTTTGTTTCCCCACACTATTTTAATTTTATAGATGATAAAACCGAGGTACAGAAAGGTTAAGCACTTACCTAAGTGCTATAAACTAAATATAAAATCTTAAGTCCCTCAATCGACTGACCAGATGCTCTGTTGGCCAAAGAGACCCCAGATAAACATTAAAAACTGAGTTCCCAGCCATGAAAGGACAGGCCAGACACCCTCTGTTATACCCCTCCCTTTTGTGGTTTAGACACAAGTGACCAGCATTAATGTTAAAATAGAGATCATATGACTGATGGAATGGACTCTTTGGGGCAACAACATTCCAAATTATAAACAGGACCTAAAGTCATGCCTGGTAAGGATTAAGCCACTGTAATCCTGCGCCTTGGGAGGCTGAGGTGAGTGGATTGCCTGAGCCCGCGGGTTCAAGACCTGCCTGGGCAACTTGGTGAGACCTCATCTCTACAATAAATTTTTTTAAAAAATTAGCCGGGTGTGGTAGCGCACGCCTGTAGTTCCAGCTACTTGGTAGGCTGAGGCGGAAGGATCGCCAGAGCCCTGTAGGTCGATGCTGCGGTGGCCGGGAGCGGCCACTGCACTCCAGTCTGGGCAACAGAGTGAGACTCCAACTCAAAAAAAAAAAGAAAAAGAAAAAGAAAACTTATGTTCTTATTGCCACAAGGTTTCTCTTTTTCTCTAGCAGCTACACAAGTACTGGCCTCAATATGACAATATTAAAACAATTGCAGACAATATTAAAACAAAAGCCATTTGGATGAAACTGACAGGAATAGGAAAGTTGAGGACTTCAATTCTGCCCTAGAACAAAGGCTTAATCTTGGTCTGTTCCTGAGGCAGCGAAAGTGGAGAAATTCCAGTTCAGCATTGTCAACCTGAAATAATTTGAAAGGTTCAGAATCCAGGATAAAAGAGTTTATTCAAGTACAAAGCTGAGGATAGCCATCTGGGAAACACAGAATCCAAAGGAATGGGGTCAGTGCTCCGAGGCTGAAAAGTTAAGGTCTTACATACATAGGCAAAAAACAAATTTAACAGGATTGCAACATTTTTTATATAAGGCTGATTTATGAGTTACAGCAATTAGACTAGTTACAGTTTGTTCTTTTTCCTTTTTTTTCAAATTTAAAGAGTATATTTAATATTCCATCTTAGATGTGATAGTGTGAGGTCTTTGTGAGAGAAGAAAGAGGTAAATTAATCCAAAGGTCAACAGTTAAAAGGGAAGGGATCTTCTCAGGCACCCTTTAGTTTTTACATTTTACAAAACAGTGTAGGCAAAGATAGGCTAATCTATAATCAAAGAAACAAAGGTTACAACTGCTTAGGTTATAGTTGCCTGTTACCTGGTTCAGGTCCCATAATCACATTCCTTTAAGGATAAAAAAAAAAAAGCTGATTCTGAATTACTTATCTTCACAACATTAAGATGTCAGTTGAAAGAGTAAGACTCAGCAGCTTTGCCTAATATTTTTTAACAATTGTGTTGACATATAACTTACATATTATAAAATTCGCATATTTTAGGTATACAATGACTTCTAGTCAATGTAGAGTGCAACCATCCCATTGTAGAGTGCAATCCAGTTAGGGGAGTTTCCATCACACAGAAAAGATCCCTAGCACCCATTTTCTGTCAGTACCCGACCTGTTCCCAGCTCCAGACCTGAGTTTGTCTAATTATTCTAAGTGTGTTTTACTGAGTCTGAAACGACCTTACATTAGCCGGGCGTGGTAGCGCGCGCCTGTAATTTCAGCTACTTGGAAGACTGAGGCAGAAGGATCGCCTGAGCCCAGCAGGTCGAGGCTGCGGTGGCCGTGAGCGTGCCACTGCACTCCAGCCTGGGCGACCGAGTGAGACTGCGACAAAAAAAAAAAAAAAAAACGACTTCACAAACCCCAGATAACTCAAAAGGAAGCAAGCATTAGGCTCGCAATGAGTATGAGGCATTTATGTTCATCGATGCACCACAGTATGTCAAGCCTGGGTCTGTAAGCCAGGAACTCCATTCACCCCTCGAGCAAAAACGCGGGTTGGCTGGAGCCTATTACCTAAACGTTGCAAAAGCAATAGGGGCGCGCCACTACACCGGCACGTGCGCCTCAATGCAGGAGGTGGACGCACGACGTGTGCCAGGACTTAAGTAATCAATGTGCATCCAAGGGAGCAGCCAGTGTTGTGGCGCCTACGCAGCTTTGCCAGCGCCTAGAACCCAGTAACCCAAATCCCCTGTGTGTTCTGCTGTTGGGGTGCCACCGTTTCGGAGCTGAGCGCCCACCCGTGACACCCAGAGAACCCAGACCTGGCAAGCAACTCCCCAGCCCCCGCCCTCCCTACCCAGAGCCCACTAGGAGCACCAAGATTATCAGGTCGCACGTCCGGGCCTCCAGGGAAGTCACTCTCCGCCTTAGCCACGCCCCAAAATTTACAAGAGCGCATCTCATTGGCCGCTAACAGACCTAGTCCGCCCCTTTGGGCCGACGCCAGCAGCCACGTATCACGTTTCTACGAGTCTCGGGCCTAAAAGCGGAAGTTACGCAGGAGTTGCGAGCGCAGCCGCGGCCCTGAAAGGATATAGGCCGCAGAGGAAAGGGGCGGGCCTACGGCATAGGCAGGCGCCGGAAGTGGTCGCGCGGATTAGGGGTGGTAGAGGAGTTGCCGAGGCAGTTCACTTAGCTGTAGTTGGGTACTTCGGTAAGGTGCACTCTCACTCCTTTCCGAGGGCCTGGCCCAGTCTCTCCCGCCTCGGCCAAACATGGACTTCAGGGAAATTCTCCTGATAGCTTCCAAAGGACAAGGTGTCAACACTGTGCCGGTAAGTGGCAGCCGGGGCGTCACTATGGGAGACCCGAGTCTTCAAGTTCGGAACGTGTGGCCCGTGGAACTTCTAGGCAGCTGTCTGTCGATTCCGGGAGAAAAAGGACCTGGACGTCTTTCTTCCTTTTCGTGGGGTTATACTCCTGGGAGCCCGGGATGTAGAGGGGCTTGGGACGCGATGCGGGAGCCTTCCCGTGAGTGGGTTTCGTCGGCTCCTTCACCCCCCTGCAACATGGATTTTGCGGTTTGGGTGTTTTAGTTGGAATTGCGTGAACGCGGTGAGTGCACCTATTCTGACACATAGTGGAATCTAACGCTGGTAGTTTCTGGCTTCGGCACAAACTTCAGCCCAAAAGTTGGGGAAGAAGCGTGTATATACAATCGAGGAGTTCGGGGGATTTTAGGAATTTGGCCTGATAGCCTTTAGGCTGGTTTCTGGCCGATCTTCGGGCCAAACGTTCAGTGATTTCTCTGACTCGGCCCCTCCCACTCGGTTACCACGATGATTAAATTGTCACCTCCCAAGGGGAGAGTATCACCTTTTGTGTTGGAAAGAGAAGCTGAGCAGATTCCACGAAATTCTTGGCCAACAAAATGGGCGAGGTAGTTTCAGCTTTCGTCTACTTATGGCCTTCCAGATTTTTGTCTTTGTTTAACATCTAGGTCCCATGTGCTCAGCAGATGCTTGTCAATTCGCTGATATTCGCAGAGCAGTGTAAGACTTAACCTCGAAATGCCAAAGTGGTGGAGAGTGCCTGGTTTGTGGGGTTGTAGGTGTTTTGCATAAACTAATCATTTCTGGATGCTCAGATGATACCCACAGCACAGCTGTAACCCGATAAATTGCACTGTGATACTTGCGGTTTGAGCAGTGAGGTGTAGAACTCAAACAGCTGTTAATGTCAATTCAACTGGAATTTACTGAACTACCTCTAAGTGCTCTGCATTCCCTAGCTCTTTTGTATATTTTAATAGTTTTTTTGGTTTTTTTCTTTACTCTTTTCTTGTCTTCTGTGGATGGCCCATTCTTTTACCTTTTGAAAATATCGATCTGAAGATAATAACTAGGAAAAAAAGTGTATACATCAGTTGATTACATATGTGTAGAATCACCCCAATCCAAGTTCTCTAAATAATCATTCCTCGAACGCATGAGTCATAAGCTCTGCACGGTGAAGCTGTAGGCTCAAACTGTAGAAACCTAGATCAACAGATATACTTTCTACACTTGTAAATTTCCTTGACAAGTCAATATTGGGTCTGATAACCTTTCATCTTTGCATAATTTGGTCCATATTTCATTCTAGGTTTTCTTGAATTTCTGTAGGTCAAAGATAGATAATACCAGCTTCAATGCCCAGAAATGTTCTATGGAAGAATCAGAACCAAGTTAGTAATTTTTTACTCTAAAAGCCAGTAGCTGCTGAGAGAAAAGCAGACAGATAATACTAGAGCTGAAAATTTCAAAGTAGGTGTATATTTCAGAATATGTAGTTTATCTGTGATTGGAATAGCAAAGAGAGGGATCAAAAGGGGAAAAAAGTAAATGGTGAAGTAACTTAATATTTAATAGATAAATAATAGGCATATATTTTATGAAATTTTTTTTAAATTTTCTCTTTGGCTATTTTTCTATTGACCCCCCCCCCAAAAAAGCTAGTAAGCCTAGAATTTTGATTTAGTTAGCAGCACTGTAATCCTTATCTTTGTACGTGGAATGAATTACAAAAGAAATTGTTGCCGAATAGAACAAGATTGTGGTTAAATTTATTCCATGATCTTGCTTTAACTTGATTTATTTCACTATTCTATTTAGTTTCATTTTCTTCATCAGCTCAAAGTAACATGGACACTTTCAAACATACAGAATGTTAACACATCTCCATATGACCATTCCCCATATTTAATATGTTAACATTTTCCTATATGTATTTCATCTTTTAAAAGAAACAAAGCTTAATTGATAACAATAGTTTCAAGCTTCCTATTTACTTTTTTTATAACTAGGAAATATAACAGACATTGTACAGTGTAATAGATTATTACAAAGCAAGTATCCTTGTAAGACACCATCTACATCAAGAAACATTTCAAGACAGCCAGACACACACCCACCTCCTTGCCATATACACACCTTGCTTGACATAACTTGATTGATTGATGGCCTGAGACCACGAAGGATTTGCAGTTAACTGACAACTAGGGCACATCCTTTTCTAGTGCTTGGTTAATTTTTCCCTTTTAGCTGTCCTCTCCCATCTTCCATTTGGATCCTGTCAGTGCTAATGCTCAGGTTTTAAGTCTTCAGTTTTTAGGTCATACCTTTACTACAGAAAGACTAGCAATGATTAGACTAAAATCCAAACACCTGTGCAGCCACCACAGGCTCTTTGCAGAGCTTTATTTTAAATAGGTATCTGATGTATCTGACTTGAGAAGCTATGGGCATTTCCCTAATTTTTTTTCTTTTTTCTTTTAAGAGAAATAGTTATATTTATAATGTTACAGTTAAAACAAAGGTGGGATTGCATCATGCCTAGAAGTGTTAGGCATATTATCATTTCCCAGTGGAAAACTGAATACAAAATAACTGCTGATCAAGGTGATGTAACCAGTCATTGTCACGAACTCTGTTTATATTTAAAAGAGAAAATATATTTTTCTTGCACTTTATTTTTCTCTCTGGGCTTCAATAGCAAAAACAAAGTAGTCTTGCTTTGATAGGACAGCAGAGCTTAGAATGTGAATTCTTGTAGGTTTCACATAGCTATCATTGATGGCTTATAATGTATGAGACAAGTTATATGGTCTTTCTCATAGTCAATCTGTGAAAAATGTCCCAGAAAAGATACTGATGCTCTGGTGTGACCCCCAAGCCAAAAGATAAAGGGTAAGATTTTATGTGGTACCAAATGTATAAGGACTTGGGGGTCTATAGCCCTTGAGGATAAGAACCACAGGTACTGAAAATGGAGCCCAGGGATGTTAACTGGATGGCAAATTCTGGGATAGTAATGTAAAGTCTTGAAGTAGTCTTTTTTTTTTTTTTGAGTCATAGTCTTACTCTGTCGCCCAGGCTGGAGTGCGATGCCACGCCCATGGCCACCAGAGCCTTGACCTGCTGGGTTCAAGTGATCCTTCCACCTCAGCCTTCCAATAGCTAGAACCACAGGCATACACACCTTGCCCAGCTGATTTTTTTATTTGTTGTAGAGATGAGGTTTCACCATGTTGCTCAGGCTGTTCTTGAACCCCTGAGCTCAGATAGTCCTCTGGCCTCTGCCTCCTAAAGTGCTGGAATTACAAGCGTGAGCCACCATGCCTGCCTAAAGTCTTGAGGTAGTCTGGATATAAAATAAGTTAATGCCAAGCTGCAGGCATACAAAAGAAGCTTATGATTTGCATAGTAGTTATATTTCCTTTTAAAGAACAGTATGGGCCAATGTAGAAGCTTTTTTATGCAGGTAACATTTTATCTATAATGGATTATAATTAGATTGCTCCCCACTCTTGGACCCATCAACCTTAATAATGAGAGTCAGGCAATATGATTAAATGTTGAGTTTATTTTAGTGCAGAGTTTGAAGATGACCACCTGGGAAGAAACAGACTTCAGAAAGATGGGGTCAATCATTGCTTCAAAATAGGGTTGAAGGTCGTTTATATAGGCAAAGTCTGGGAAGCTTGACAGGATTTCAGTATTTTCAATACAAAGTTAGTGCGTAGTTACAGTAATTTGGTTGGTTATATAGACAGTGTTTCTTTTGGGGGAAGGATATATTTAGCATTCCATATTAAGGATGTAGTAGACAAGGAATCTCTTATATCAGGTGCCATCTGGTCTGAGCTGGATACTAGAAAATAAGAAAGGAAGTTAATCTATAACAAAAGGTCAGCAATTAAGAGGCTATGCTCTAGGAATCTGCTCTAAAGTCAGGCCTGTGACGACTTTTAGGAGCCCTGCTTAGACTTATTTGTTTTCTTTCACAGATCTAAATGTGACTTGTCTGGTGCCTCAGGCAGCATTTGATTTCTAGCCTAGAGCAGTGCCTCTCAACCTGTGTTTTAGAGGAGAGGATGTTTCAGAAACTATTGCCCACCTTATTCCCATAGGGATTCTGTTATATCCCTTTCCAGATAATCTCTTTCTTAATAATAGTGATAACAATTAATATTTATAGTGCCACAATCATAATCATATAAAGGAGATTGTTTTACAGATGAGAAAACTGAGGGCCAGAGAGGTGAAGAAACTTGTCGAAGGTTATACAGCTAATAAGTGATAGGACTAGCAGTGGCAGAGCTGAAAATCTAATCCAGGCAGATTAGCTCCAGAGTTCTTGCTCTTAATTGTGACCCAATATCGAATGAGGAAGTTTGTGTGTGTGTGTGTGTGTGTGTGTGTGTGTGGTTGTGTTTGAGACAGAGTCCTGCTCCGAGGCTCAGGCTGGAATGCAGTGTTTTGATCATAGCTCACTGCAATCCTCAAACTCCTGGATTCAAGCAACCCTCCTGTCTCAGCTTCCTGAGTAGCTGGGACTACAGGCATGTGCTCCCACATCCAGCTTAACTTTTAAATTGTTGTAGAGATGGGATCTTGCTATGTTGCCCAGACCGGTCTTGAATTCCTGACTTTAAACAATCCTGAGTGTATTGAAGATGGTGTCATGAAGAAGGTTATCATCTGTACAGTCTGAATCCCTCTAGCTCTCCCTGCCCCCAACTCCAGCCTAATACATCTTTAGGCAGTAACCCTATTGATTTTTTTATGACATTCTCAACGTACAGTAAAGTCTCATGGGAGATAAATTTAAAGGCCAAACCAAAAGCATGTGGAAACTGGTAGATAGAGGAATATTTACAGCCTGATTAGGAGAGTGCCAGCATGGCTAACAGAAATAGAGACTGAAGGTGAGGGAGGATAAGATAGGAAGTACGGTTGTAGACTTGTTTGAGGTAATGGCATATTATGTATCCAAGAAGCAACTGGGAATGTCACTTAAGATTGAGATTAGAGCTGGAAACGAAAGTATTGGAGTTAAAGTGAGGCTGTTGTAGTGAAAATGCTTTTGGATCTAAGTTAGGAGATCTGGACTCTAATTTGGACTCTGCTACAAACTATGATTGCCAGAGAATACAGTTGTCCTTTCTAGGCCATTTCTAACATAGAGGTTGGAGTAGAGACCATGAGGTATCTATTTCATATTACATTTTACAATCAGCTATGTGTTTATAAACACATGACAGTAAAATTTATATTTAACCTCATAGCAATTATGAACAGCATGTTTTGGGGTGTTTTATTGAATTTTACCCTCTTAGACACCCAGCTAAGCAAGCCTAATGCAAACCATTAGTTTTCCAGACCTACATTAATTCATTCATTCCCTGACTGATGTGTTGAGAAGATATTAAAAACAATGTAAAGTTAAAGACGTAGTGTTCTTGGAATATTTTTAACTCCTAATTCTAACCAATTATAAATCTCTGATTTACATAAAACCATCAGGAAATTTTCTACAATTACAGTATGTTAACTTCTGAGTAAAGAATAGCTTTCAAGGAGGGATTAACTGTTGATTCCAACATAACATACAGTATTTGAACACATTTCCAGAATGAAAGCTCTTTATTTTCCTTCTTTCTTTCTTTTTTTTTTTTTGAGTTGGAGTCTTACTCTCTCGCCCAGACTGGAGTACAGTGGCACACTCACTGAGTATGAGCTCAGCATCGACCTGCTGGGCTCTGGCGATCCTGCCGCCTCAGCCTTCCAAGTAGCGGGAACTTCAGGGATGCATTACCTTGCCCAGCTAATTTTTGATGTATTGTAGAGATGAGAGCTCGCCAAGTTGCCCGGACTGGTCTTGAACCCGCGGGCTAAGGCAGTCCACTCACTTCAGCCTCCCAAAGTGCTGGGATTGCAGGTTGAGCCACCGAGCCCACCTGCTCCTTATTTTCTTAATCAGACGGACAGTATAGTTTTTCTTTTTTCTTTTTTTTTAGACAATATAGTTTCAATGCAAGGAACAGATAGGCTTTAGAATGGCTTAATATTTTCTAGATCTGTTGGCTTCAGAATTACAAATCTTGGTGAAATTTCTGATGTTGTATTTAAATGACATGAGCATCACTGTGGTGGATCATTCACTGGGGTCCAGCAGAATGACTGAGTTGGCTTGCTGTGTAAAATGGGATACACTTAAAATAAAAGAAGGTCTTGTCCAGCTGCTTTTCATGAAGCTCAAACAATGAAGCAGTCTGGTGCCTCAAATCAGATTCATAATTGATGGTCGCATCTTGATGTGCTGCTACTAGAGCTAAATATGACCATCTGATGCAGGAGAAAGTGCCAAATAGTTCTTCTGCTTTATTAAATAGAATATAATGTAATCCTAGCCTGAAGCCTTTTTTTCTTTTTAAACATGATTCTCTACTGAGCTACCCCTGTGGGATTGGGAGGTTATCTTTTAAAATATTTCATTATATCTTTTGATACCAGGGTCTGATCACTCCCTATCAAAAGAAACCAGCTCTGTTTTAAAAACATCTACAGTGAAAACATACATCCACATAAAAACTTGTAGACCAATGTTCACAGCACCATTATTCGTAATAGCCAAAAAAGTAGAGACAATCCAAATGTCCAGCTGATGAATAGATAAATATGTCATACTATACAATGGAATATTATCCATCCATAAGGAAGGAAGGAAATCTGTGACACATGCTACAACATGAACCTTGAAAACATGCTTAGTGAACAAAAGGCCACTGTATTGGTCACGGTTCTCTAGAGAAACAGAACCAGTAAGATTTATTTTAGGGAATTGATTATGCGGGCTGGGTAAGTCTGAAATCTGTAGGGCAGGCAGGCCTGGAGGCTAGAAAATCAGGCAGGTGTTAATGCTGTAGTCTTGAGGTCATTTCTTCTTTTCTGAGAAACCTCAGCTTTTGCCTTTATGCCTTCCACTGACTGGATGAGACCAACTCATATTATGGAAGGTACTTAACAGTCAACTGATTGTGGATGTTAATCATATCCACACAATGTCTTCATAGTAACACATTAGTGTTTGATTAAACAACTGGGTACTGAAACATAGCCAAGTTGACACATAAAGTTAACCATCATAGCCACATATTATGTCATTTTATTTATATGAAATGCCCAAGCTGGGCTCGGTGGCTCAGCCTGTAATCCCGCGCCTTTGGGAGGCTGAGGTGAGTGGATTGCCTGAGCCCGCGGGTTCGAGACCCGCCTGGGCAGCGAGACCTCACCTCTACAATAAATCAAAAAATCAGCTGGGCGTGGTAGCGCGCGCCTGTAATTCCGGCTACTCGGAAGGCTGAGGCGGATGGATCGCCGGAGCCCAGCATGCGAGGCTGCGGTGACCGGGAGCAGCCGCTGCACTCCAGTTTGGCGACAGAGTGAGACTCCACTCAAAAAAAAAAAAAA
>NW_007248802.1:22210-84698 GCF_000164805.1 Carlito syrichta
GGCCACCGCAGCCTTGACCTGCTGGGCTCAGGTGATCCTTCCGCCTCAGCCTTCCAAGTAGCTGAAACTACAGGAACAAGCCACCATGTCTGGCTAATTTTTTGACTTATTATAGAGATGAAACCTCGCCAAGTTGCCAAGACTGGTCTTGAATCTGTGGACTCAGGCAGTCCTCTCACCTCGGTCTCCCAAAGTGCTGGGATTATAGGCGTGAGCCACTGCACCCAGCCAATTAAGCCTTATTTTAAAGCATTGCTGGCCTTGCCCTACTGCTTGCTTTTAAGATTGTTTCCTAACAAATCCACAAAATGGCCATTTCATAGATTTATTGAATTTCTTCTGCATCCTAGGGACAGGACAACAAGTTTTGCAAAGTTGTTGGATTAAATGTAAGGCCAGCTTAAGTATCCTTAAGGATTATTGGTGTTAAAAATAAAAGTTAGACGGGCTCGGTGGCTCAGCCTGTAATCCCGTGCCTTTGGGAGGCTGAGGAGAGTGGATTGCCTGAGCCTGCGGGTTCGAGACCCGCATGGGCAGTGAGACCTCATCTCTACAATAAATCAAAAAATCAGCCGGGCGTGGTAGCACATGCCTGTAATTCCGGCTACTTGGAAGACTGAGGTGGAAGGATCGCCGGAGCCCAGCAGGTCGAGGCTGCGGTGGCCAGGAGCGGCCACTGCACTCCAGTCTGGGCGACAGAGTGAGACTCCAACTCAAAAAACAAAAAATAAAAATAAATAAATAAATAAAAGTTGAATTTGAAATTGGCATATCAATTGATGGGCAATTGGGAATGTCACTTTGAAAAAAGCTAAAAGTCACCTTTGTGATTTTTTTCAAAGCAAATCTAAGTTTCTGAACACCTCCTTCCTTGTTGTTCTGCCTTTCCTGTATGTTTTTTTTGAGTTAGAGTCTCACTCTCTTGCCCAGGCTAAAGTGCAGTGGCACACTCATAGCCACCCCAGTGTGGACCTGCTGGGTTCCAGTGATCCTTCTGCTACAGCCTTCCAAGTAGCCGGAACTACAGGCGTGTGCTACCATGCCCAGCTAATTTTTGATGTATATTAGAGATGAGATCTCGCCAAGTTGCCCTGGCTGGTCTCGAACTCATGGGCTCAGGCATTCTACTCACCTCGATCTCCCAAAGTGCTGGGATTACAGGCTGAGCCACTGAACCTGGCCTTTCCCCATATTTTTGTTCCCTACATCAGTGTTTTTTCCTTTTAAATACTCTTTCTGAAGAATCATTAAGTTAGTATTTCTTAAATGGTAGTACATATTAGAAAAATATAACCAGATTTTCAAGCCAGTCATTTCATGAATATTATTGCTGAGTTAAAGCTATAATAATAAGTTATAGAGTGCTAGGTCTATGCTGTTTTTTCAAATTAGAAAATAATAGTACAGGTGGTATACTAAAAAAGCAAAAGTCCATGAAGGTAGTATGAGAGAGAGCAAAAAAAAAAAAAAAAAAAACCACGGAACTTATTTATTTAAAAAATTGTTTATTCTTACATGTTTAAACTTGTCACCTTTTTAAAAAGTACTCTCCATTTGTTACATACACCTTTTGAAACACTTTCTCCACTGCTCAAAATAGCTTTTGAGCTAGAAACTTACCGATTTTGATGCCTGTTAGTGCTTTTGCCATTTTTTGTTTTACCTCTTCCACACTGGCAAAACATTTCCCTTTGAGGACTTTTTTCATCTGGGGAAACAAAGTCGCTCAGGGAGAGCTTGGGTGAATAGGGAGGGTGGGACATGGGGGACATGCCGTTTTTGGTAAAACAAACAAACAAACTGCTGAACACTCAGTGCAGTGTGGGCAAGTTGTTCTTGTAAATCACTTGTCATGAATTGGACAAACACTTCAAAAGAATCTCCAAAAAGTTCACTGAAGCCAAATACATCCTTTCACAATAACACTGGCTGGCACACTGAGGCCAATGGGTGCCTAGACGCTTACCCTGGGTTTTTGGAGGGTCTTCCCTCGTATTTGAATGACTAAGGCTTGGTAAACACTGCATTAGACTATATCGTATTGACACTGTTTCCTTTTGCATAACAATATTCAGTCAATAGCAACTTTTCAGCTAGTGGTTTTCTATTTTCTCTCGCTTACAGTTCCGGTTAAAACAAAAGATACCTATCCCAAAATTATGATAGGCAATGCTCGGTACTGGGTTATCTAGAGAGATAACCAGTCCTGTTTTAAATAGATAATGCTAAGTATGTTTACTTTTTTCTTGGGGAAACCCTGTGTAAGCTTTGATTTGCCAGGTGAATCTATGAGCTATATAGTTGACAAGGACAGGAAAATCTTAAGCCTTGGTGGCAAAAATCCACTTTCTTCTTCCAGATCTATCTAATGGAATGGAGTGAAGTGAGTATGTGCCACCCCCTCTGCTTATGAAGTTTTTGTTTGTTTTGTTTGTTTAGAGAACAGGGTCTTACTCTGTCTCCCAGGCTGGAGTGCAGTGGCCAATCATAGCTCACTGTAACCTCAAACTCCTGGGCTCATCGGATCCTCCTACCTCAGCCTACAGGCATGCACCACTATACCTACAATATATATATTTGTAGAAACGGGTTCTTGCTGTGTTACCCAGGCTGGTCTTAAACTTCTGTCCTCAATTGATCTGCCTGTCTCAGTTTCCCAAAGTACCATGATTATAGACTGAGCCCTTATGCCCAGACTGCATATGAGTTTTTTTTATGTCTTAAGCAAACTTGAATCATATTCATGATGTCCTTTCCACAGTGAGAATGTGAGCTTCTTGTGGATAAGACCCATGTTCTTTTCTTGTAAACTAGGGCAATTTTTTTATATCTAGTTAGAGTAGCAGTACTACTTCTCTTTCTCCTCAGTCTTCTTTTCCCTCTCCCTTTTCTTCTCTTAACATTGAGCCCTATCCTCTGTGGAAAGAGTCCACAGTTAAATTTGCAAAGATGTGGACTAATTAAAGGATCTTATTGTGACCTAGCCAAAGTAACTGGGAAAGAAATCTTGGATGTTGTTTTGGGATTTCTCTTTTTAAGGGATGTGACAGTTCTCAGCATTGCTATCATGCAGGATTTTCAGGTTGGATAAGAGCCTGCTTCCTTGGCCAGCTGCTTCTTTGGCAGAATATTTTAGTTGGAACTTCCAGCCTGTTTCAAGATACTTTGTATTTGGCAGCCTTATAGTAAGCACATATCCTTTGGCTTTCCTCCAAGAAGATCATACACATTTAGGAATACTTTCTTGGTTCCTAAGTGATCTAGTTTGTACTCAGAGATATTTCTTTTTCTACTAGCCACAGCATAAGTTCAGTAGATAAGAATGGCATCTGCCTAACAAGACAGAAGAGAGAGGACACTTCTAAAATCTTATTTCCTGGCTCATCAGTTTAATGTGGAATAGTCCCAGAGATGAATCATCCCTGGTCTGAATTATTAGCTTTGTGTTTATCATATTTCTCTCTTAATAGATGCTTATAAGATGGAAGTATTTTTCCTTTTGTAGCTCAAGTTAACATTATTTGAGTTTTAGTCATTTCCTGATACAGTTATATAAAAACTGAAGTCCAGAGACATACCATCTGTGCCAGGATAATATAACCACTTCTTTGGGTGATAGAGAAACCTGTATAAAAGAGAGTCTGTGTGAGAAATTAATATTTAATGAACATAAGGGCAACAGTTAAAGGTTACCGAGAAGTGGACCCTTCTTGCTGCTTAGATTTCTTTGAAATTCTTTTAAACTATGGTTTGTCCCTAGCTCTTACCTATGGTCAAAGTAAAATCTTGATGTTTTCATGTTCTAAACAAAATAACCTATGTAGCTCTGGGTTCCTTCTAGAAAATCATCTCGAGTAGGGGAGTCAGGAGGAAATAGTTGTGAGGAATAGTTTTTTGTTTGCTTGAAAAGTTGGATTTTGAAATTCTTTCTTCCAAGAAAGTCTTACTTTATAATCAGAATTTTAAAACACAAATAATCCATTTTTCAAAGTGGTAATTTTTTTTTTTAAGTTGCCTAGTCCAGGTAACTTTTTGGAAAGTAACCTGAAGACATTTCTCTAAATTGTTCATTGTTTCGGGAAGTTACTTGGAAACTCTTTACCTAAAAATAGCCATGCTTAATATTTAGCCTGAAATTTTACAGCTAAGCTTTAATGTGGGTTATATGACCTCTTAATTATTCAGAATAGGTTTTACAGTTAATATTTAAATCTCTCTATTGCTTGGCACAATGTCTTCTGCCTAATAGACATATTTTTAAAAGTTGAATTACTTATAACTTTTATTGCTTTTATTTTTAGAAAAGGTATAGTTTGGCAGTGGGACCTCCAAAAAAAGACCCAAAAGTTAAAGGTGTCCAATCAGCAGCCGTACGAGCTTTTCTTAAAAGAAAAGAAGAGGAGCTCAGACAAAAAGGTATGTATCTATAGCTTTATTCTCAATTTTATTTATTTATTTTTGAATGTTTTTTAGAGACAGTGTCTTGTTCTGTTGCCTAGGCTGGAGTGCAGTGGCATGATCATAGCTCACTGCAACTGGAACTTTTAGGCCTCAGAAATCTAGCTGCATTAGCCTCCTGAGTAGGTAGGACTATAAGTACACACCACCATTCCCAGCTAATATTCTCAGTTTTAAAGTCTTCCACCTTCACATCTGGCTTATACTTAACCAGTGAATGTTTGTAAAAATATAACAGACCAAATGAATTTGTGTGTGTGTGTATTTCTAGGTTAACTGTGTCTATGGCTTTATATATGTTCTAATGTTGATCATTTGTATAAAAGGTTTTTTTCCACCCCTTAAAGTAAAAGCTTTTTAGGTGTTAATGACTATGTTTTCTTTTTCTTTGGGTTTTTTTTGTTTTTTTGTTTTGAGTTGGAGTCTCACTCTGTTGCCCAGGCTGGAGTACAGTGGCACACTCATGGCCACCCCAGCATCGACCTGCTGGATTCCGGCGATCCTTTTGCCTCAGCCTTCCAAGTAACCAGGACTACAGGCGCGTGCTATCACTCCCAGCTAATATTTGATGTAGAGATGAGGTCTTGCCAAGTTGTCCGTGCAGTCTCGAACCTGTGGGCTCAGACGATTCACTTGCTTTGGCCTCCCAAAGTGCTGGGATTACAGGCTGAGCCACTGAGCCCGGCCATGACCATGTTTTCTAATTGGCCATAGTAAGTTCCCAATAAACTCCAGGTTCTGAAACTTTGTACCTATGTTGTATTTTAATTAATAAAAAATTAATTTTTAATTAATTTATTTAATAATAGTGTTACCTATAAGGTTAAAATAAAGATAATTTTTTAAAACCTTTACCTCAAGTAGTTTTACTTCATATAAATGACAGAGAAACTGATTCAATATGTTTAAGTATTGATTGAGTCATAATTAATAACTGCTAAGGGGATACTGATGTTTCCTTAACTTGACATATGTATTTGGTATGAACTGTTTTCTATATTTAAAGCGGAAAACCAAGTCTCCCACTTGCTTAGTCATATTGAAAAACCCATATGTGTCCCACTCATTATGTAAAGATGACTCAATTGATACTTGTTCGGATGACTTCCTCATTTAATTCCTAGATGTCTTCAAACTGTAACTTGAACATTGTGTTTTCAGTTGAGCATACTGCAGTCTTGAGACCTTGAAATAATAACATGTTCTTGTTTTGTCCCTTGTAGCCTTAGAGGAGAAAAAGAGAAAAGAAGATCTAGTGAAAAAGCGAATTGAGCTCAAACATGACAAGAAAGCAAGAGCTATGGCCAAGAGGACAAAGGATAATTTTCATGGTTACAATGGGATTCCTGTTGAGGAAAAGTCAAAGAAGAGGCAGGCAATGGAAAGCCATACCAGCCAGGGAACAGACCAAGAGTATGAAATGGAAGAAGAGGATGAATTATTTGAATACAATCAAGAAGAGTTGGAGCAGGAGTATGAGGAAGAGCAAGAACCTCCCAAAGTTGAAAGCAAACCAAAGGTCCCCCTTAAAAGTGCCCCACCACCCATGAACTTCACTGATTTACTCAGGCTAGCTGAGAAAAAGCAGTTTGAACCAGTGGAGATCAAGGTAGTAAAGAAATCAGAAGAGCGGCCTATGACTGCAGAAGAACTTCGGGAGCGAGAATTCCTTGAACGAAAGCATAGGAAAAGGAAACTGGAGACAGATGCAAAACTACCTCCAACTGTGTCCAAAAAGGCACCCTCTCAGAAAGAAAGCGTGGGCACGAAACAACTTGGCAAAACTTCTGGAGACAGGAATCCTTCTTCCAGGGGATTGCCCCATCCTCATGCTGAGAAAAAATCAAGACCCAGCACGGCCAGCGAGAAACACTTAGCTGTGTCTTCATCCAAATGCCTGCCAGGAGAGAGGATCAAGGCAGGATCTGGCAATAGCTCCCAACCCTCACCTCGTGAGGGCCATAGTAGACCTGTTTTCAATGGGGCTGGAAAGCCTCATTCCAGCACCTATTCACCAAGTGTCCCAAAGTCTTCTGCTAGCAGGACTCAGAAATCTGCTACTGAGCACAAAGCCAAAAAATCTCTGTCCCATCCTAGCCATTCCAGGCCTGGGCCTGTGGCTACCCCGCACCACAAGGCTAAGAGTCCAGGTGTCAGGCAGCCAAGCAGCAGCTCTAGCTCAGCCCCTGGGCAGGCCAGTGCAGGGACTGCTCGGCCCACAGTTAGTTCTGGCCCTGTGTCCAGGCGCCAGAATGGTGGCTCCAGCTCAGGACCTGAGCGATCAACCAGTGGGACCAAGAAGCCAGCCAGTGACTTGAATCCCTCTGGGCGAACAGTCAGTGGTGCATGTGGCCCTGGACGACCTGCAAGCAGCTCAAATGGGCCTGGGCGACCCATCAGTGGCTCAGGTAGTTCTGTGAGGCCTGTGGGCAACTCTGGGGGCCCTATGCGTGCCATGAACAGTCCACATGAACTTCGACGACCAGTGAGTGGCTCAGGCCCCCCTGGGCGGTCAGTCAGTGGTCCTGGGCGATCAATAAGTGGCTCAGTTCCAGCTGGACGGACTGTTAGTAATTCAGGCCCTGGAAGACCAGTGAGCATCCTGGGACCTGGGCGAACAGTTAGTAGTAGCTCAGGTCCTCCTATGAAGCCCAGGTGCACTGTTGTCTCAGAAACAATTTCTTCCAAGAATATCATTAGCCGGCCCAGCAATGGACAAATGAATGGAATGAAGCCTCCCCTATCTGGCTACAGATCTGCCCAAGGTAAAATTGCCCCTCACCCTAAAGAGTATATATTTGTCACTAGAAAGTTGGAAAATGTGACTGGGCTCGGTGGCTCAGTCCATAATCCCAGCACTTTGGGAGGCCAAGACAAGTGAACTGCCTGAGCCTGCAGGTTCGAGACAAGCACAGGCAACTTGGCAAGACCTCGTCTCTACAATAAATAAAAAATTAGCCGGGCATGGTAGCACGAGCCTGTAGTCTTGGCTACTTGGAAGACTGAGGCGGAAGGATTACCAGAACCCAGCAGGTCGACACTGGGGTGGCCGTGAGCATACCACTGCACTCCAGCCTGGGTGACAGAGTGAGGTTCCAACTCAAAAAAAGGGAAAAAAAATTTGGAAAACGTGCTTTGTTTTATATAATTAGGGACTTGCATACCCTTCCATGTGCTCTTTGTACTCTAATGTAGATAGAATCCTAATGTTTTATCTGCTGTGTATGTAGCTGAGAATTTCTTTAATGATCATGGCTTTGAAAAGTCTTTAGAACCGGGCTTGGTGGCTCAGCCTGTAATCCCAGCGCTTTGGGAGGCTGAGGTAAGTGGATTGCCTGAGCCTGTGGGTTTGAGACCCGCCTGGGCAACTTGGTGAGACCTCATCTCTACAATAAATCAAAAACTAGCTGGGTGTGGTAGTGCATGCCTGTAGTTCCAGCTACTTGGAAGGCTGAGGCGGAAGGATTGCCGGAGCCCAGCAGGTCAAGGCTGCAGTGGTCAGGAGCGGCCACTGCATCCAGTCTGGGTGACAGAGTGAGACTCCAACTCAAAAAAAAAATAAAAAAAAGAAAAGTCTTTAGAAAGAGACTTATCTAGGGTGTCTTTGTTCATCCCTGCAGTATCCCCAAGTGCAATAAACTTGACTTTGTGTTTGTGATAAACGTACATGCCTTATATATATTGTTCAGTGGGTAAATTAATCTTTTTTCTGAGATCTGTCTTCAAGGATCAGAATGCAGTTGTAGCTTTTTGATGCAGGATTTATTTAGCAAATATTTGTTAAGTACCCACTATATGCCAGGAACTATTTTAGATTGTCCTTGTATTTCTGCTCCTTAAATGGATAGTACTGAGATCCTAACCACTGATCCTTTAGGAATCTGCTGTTCTAAGGTACAGGATCATTGGTAGCACTTGCTAACTGCTAGGCCAAACTGCTTGTTGCTTCATGCTAATAAGACTTGTTAAAGTACTTGCTAGATACCATGGAGAATAAAAAAAACCAATGATTGAATTATTCAGCTAGACCATTGATTCTCAATCAACAGTGATTTTGCCCCCTGGGGGACATTTGCCAGTTGTCACAACTGTAGTCAAGGGATCCTGTTGGCATATAGTGGATAGAGGCCAGAGATACTGTTAACAAACAATGCACAGGATTGTCGGATAGCCCCCCTCAACAAAGAATGATCTAGCCCCAAGGCCGGGCGTGGTGGCTCATGCCTGTAATCCTAGCACTTTGGGAGGCTGAGGTGAGAGGATTGCCTGAGTCCATGGGTTCTAGATCAGTCTGGGCAACTTGACGAGACCTCATCTCTACAATAAAAAATTAGCCGGGCATGGTGGTACACATCTGTAGTTTCAACTACTTGGAAGGCAGAGGTGGAAGGATCCCCAGAGCCCAGCAGATTAAGACTGCAGTGGTTGTGGTGTGCCACTGCCCTCCAGCCTGGTCAACAGAGCGAGACTCTGACTCAAAAAAAATACAAAAAAAATTTAAAAAGAATTATCTAGCCCAAAATGTCATTGTGCCAAGGTTGAGAAACTGAACTAGGGAGATAGAGAGACAAGCCACACATGTTAAAAACTGTAGAACTATTAAAGGAATGTCTAATCAAAGAGTAGAAAGCAGTTATTACCAGATGCTGATCTATTGATCAATGCCTATTTTTTGCAAAGTTGGTATCAGTCTTTTGGCAAAATGACAAAAATAAGGATAATGACGTGAGGTTTTTCTTATAGTCAGATTTACTCAGTTTGAACAATTATCTGTAATTCTGAGAGTCTATCATACTTCATTGGACTTAAAATTTTTAAATGAACTCGTGATAGTAGATTGTAGTTGCTGCTTTTGGTGTCTATCTGGCAAGTTAATGCTTCTGTGACTGTAAATTTTATTTTTAGAAATTTTACTGATCTTTTAAATTTAGAAATATGGGCACTATTAAGCTAGACTATGTAACAGGACATTTCTAGTAAGCACTGGCATAAACTAGAGTTCTGTTTCTTCTGTATAGCATGACACAGCAGGGATGATGCAGTAATGACTCATGCTAAGGGTCAGCCTGCTCACTCTGGTTTTTAAAGATATTATCTTAATGATTTCTCACAATCTCAATTTACCATAGAACTCTTCTTGGATTATTTTAAGTTTTGATATGCTTATAAATAATGGTTTCTATTCTTAGGTCCTCAAAGGCTTCCCTTCCCTACTGGTTACAAAAGGCAGCGAGACTATGAGGAGGAAGATGATGATGAATATGACTCTGAAATGGAAGATTTTATCGAAGATGAAGGAGAACCTCAGGAAGAAATATCCAAGCACATTCGAGAAATCTTTGGTTATGACCGAAAAAAGTAAGGCCTAAAGAAGATTCAGATAATTATACTTTTTCTTTTGAATACTTCTCTCATGGGAGTAGTATTAAACATTAATAATAGAGGCATTGAATACAATCCTTAATTAGGAACCCTTGGGTGATTGTTATTTCTAGTAGCTTTGTTCTTTTTAGGACTACATATTTTAGAATGAATTCAGAATAGTTTGTGTAGTTATTTGCATGAGGGCCAAAGAATATATACTTAATGAGAATGAAGCAGCTTAGTGTAGTAGAAATATTTGGCTTTTGAAAGAACAAGCTGTATGTTCTTGGTCAATTCATTAACCTGTTTGCTTCATTTCCTCTGTTCTAAAGTCTCTTCCCTTCATGTTGGTCCCAAAGCTCAAATGAGAATAATATGTACAAAATAATTTTCATATATTTTGTGCTTTCAGGATTTTAATATAAATTAGCTTACCTAATAAAGGAAATATAGTTGAGAGTGAGTTGAGGAGGGCCTGCTGGATTGGTACCCTCATCAACATTAGATTCAGGAGTAGTTGCCCTCTGTAATAAGGGCTCATTTAATTTGTCTTTACTTAGGAAACCCACCTCTAGCCATCCTCCACTCCCCTCACTCCCTGCCATGCGAGGAAGAGTAATTCTAAACATGTACTTGATTTAGTTGTAAAGGAGATGTTGAATTTTTAAATGAGAGGATGTAGTTCCTTTAGAAAATTGAATTTGGGGTTTTTTTTTTAATAACTTTGATTTTCTCTTATCAGATACAAAGATGAAAGTGATTATGCCTTACGCTACATGGAGAGTAGTTGGAAAGAACAGCAGAAGGAAGAAGCAAAGAGGTAAACTTAAAACAACATATCTGTGCAAAAATGTCCAAAAAATTTTCTGCTTGTTATTATGGGCTTCACATGGGGAACAAGGACTTTAGGCCACACTGGTCTAGATTCCCATCTTCTTACTAACTATAGGGCCTTCGACAAATTCTTTAGCTGTTCTAAATTTGTTTTCTCATTTGTAAAACAAGAATATGCTCTTTTACTTATTGAGATATTGTTAGGATTAAGACAATGTATACAAGTTGCCTAGTGCAGTGCCATGTGTAGGCACAAACAGTTGTAGGCACAAACAAATGTTAGAGGACTCCCCTAATCCTGTTGTGGCATATTCTTGCTTTTTTTTCTCCATCAGACACATCTCAGTCTTGCTAATCTGTAACATGCTGGCCTCAGGGACCCAGTGTAGGTATATTAGCTTCCCTCTATCTGATTCCTGTTTGGCAGATAGTAAGCTAATGGTCATTTCTTAGGTTGGGGTTACAAGCAATTACTTTATGTTGTTAATTACTATTGCCAATTAATTATAGGTAAGTAGTTCACCTCAGTCTCAACCCAGGATATGAAGCCTTTTTCTTCCTCTTGCTCACCCTCCTGTAACTAGATAAAATGTCAAAGTGTTGGGAACTAACAAGAATAGAATGCTAGTTAATGGGGCCAGACTCAGTGGCTGAGCCTGTAATCCCAGCACTTCGGGAGGCTGAGGCAAGTGGATTGCCTGAGCCCGTGGATTCAAGACCAGCTTGGGCAACTTGGCAAGACCTCATCTCTACAATAAATAAATTTTTTTTAAAAATTACTGAGGCGGAAGGATCGCCGGAGCCCAGCAGGTCGAGGCTGTGGTGGCCAGAGTGGTCACTGCACTCTAATCTGGGCAACAGAGTGAGACTCCAACTCAAAAAAAAAAAATTAGTCGCGGTAGCGCATGCCTGTAGTTCTGGCTACTTGGAGGGCTGAGGTGGAAGGATCACTGGAGCCCAGTGGGTCGATGCTGGCGTGGCTGTGAGCATGCCACTGTACTCCCTCCTGGGCGACAGGGTGAGACTCCAACTCAAAAAAAAAAAAAAAAGAATGCTAGTTGATGAATGTTCCTCTTTCTTTATTTTTAGGAGCTTTTGGGATAAATGTATTACTTTAATGGGAACATTAAGGTTTCTTGTGTTGTGTGAGATCATTTTCCTACTACAATTTGGGTTAGTAGCCCCTGGTAAAAAATATCCCAGCTACTCTGTTTTCAGTGGTAAAGTCTTGAGGTGTTTTGAGAGCATCAGCACAGTCCATGTGAGCTCCCAGTTGAAATTTCAGGTGTGTTTTTTAAAGAAAGTGGTAATCTCATGTATATTGACAAATACCCTTTAACTATTTCGTTGGCAGCTTAAGACTAGGTATGCAGGAGGACTTAGAGGAAATGAAACGTGAAGAAGAAGAAATGCAACGTCGAAAGGCCAAGAAGCTGAAGAGGCATTAGCTGCTGCTTTGTTTATATTTGTGACATTCTAGAGACACTCTACAGCAAGGATTTCCTGCCTTCAGACTGAAGAAGCTCCCTTATCATTGTAGATTTATACTTGGGTACTCAAGGAGAAGGAATGCATACTGTCATTTGCAGGCTGTCATTTGAGCATAAAATATTTTCAAATCTTTTCCAGGGTGACATCTGTGATGCAGATGATCAAATGCCCACTGTGTGCTCTTATGAAGTGAACTGTTCACAGGTGCCAGCCTTGATCCTGATGAGCTATGCACTCTACTGTGGGGCTGCTCACCAGTCAGCCAATCTTTTATTGTTCCTTTGCTCTTTTGAAAGGGAAAAAAAGATTGTCTCTTGACTTCTATAATTCTTTTGCTGATATGTGAGTAGGGCACTGCCCAGCTCCCAATCAAACTTATTGTCTTTTTATGAGGAAACTGGCCCTTCCTTGAATGTTGCCAGCAATAAAGTGACTTGTCCTAATCTATGTTTGGATTGAGAACCAGAAAATGTAGAGTAGGCTTTAGCATATGGATGCCATCCCTGTGACTTTGAAGTACAAAGTAGAATAAATCATATTCTGTATTATTCATGGATTGGATGCTGAGCATTCTTATTAATTTAGGTAACTAGGAATAAAGAAATTTTCAAGATAAAATACAGGTTATGACAGTATAATAATCTTTTCCAAGTTTCCTTTCAGATTTACTGTTATATTGGTTTTAGTGTAAGATAGACAAGGTCACTGTGCTGATTGATTTTTACCTAAAAAAATTCATTTTTATATTGAAAGAAAAATAGTTATTTTATTCAAACATTAAATTTGAAAGAGTAATAGTTTAAAAAAATAAGAAAGTGACATGTGAGGCCCGGCCCCGTCCTCCCTATTCCCCTCCCCATCATAAAGCTATTTTGAAATCCCAAGGTGCCCCTGTACCTCTTGATGTTAATGACTTTGCATTAAATTTGTTAGCAAATATTAATGGCAAAAAACCAAAAACTAAATTTATGTGTATCAATAAATGTGTATCTCTTTTTGCCCATATTGCACTTTTATTTCAAACTATGCACTGTGAAGAGATTTTTTTCCCAGGTAGAAAAAGATGTTCCCTGTTACTGGTGTTTTATCAGGCTGTGGAACTTCATTTTCACCTTTCTTTAACTCATGTCTGTAGACTTGATATCACTTAAATCTCAAGTCCAAGGAATTCCAATCAGGCTGACGTAGTATCTGGCTGGAAGGAAGCCAAATCTGAAGGATAGTCAGCAACAGAAAATGAGATATGCTACAGAGCATTTGTCCTTGATTCTTAAGTATGGAGGGTTCGGGGAAGTCAGACATAAGCTTGTAGGACAGTTCCACAGCTAATGTTCTGACTATCTTAAGCCATTGGACGGTGGGGATTAGGAAGTAGGAGGGGTTGTCCTGTAACAGACCCTTGCTCTTGAATAGGCCCAAATGTTTTTGTGTATTTCTTTTTATCCATGAAGTCTTTATTCTTCAAGTTTGGGTATTATGGATTACCATTGTTAGCCTCCCTTAATGAGATCATGTGGCTCAGTCCTTTAAGACTGACTCTTTTTAAATTGAGTTTCAAACTTTGAAAAATGCAAGGATTTAGTTTTGAAGTTGAATCCCATGAAAGGTGTCTTCATCACTAAAAATGACACCCTTTTAAACTCCCCATATAGAACTGTTACACTGGTAGCACAAAATACTGTTGATTTTCTCTCATCTCAAATATCTTCAGTGAAACTGATTTAAGGGTAGTGTGATGTCCCATATAATAAAATCTGTTTACGACATTATTTCATTTGTTGCCCTTTATGTGATTTTTTCCCCCTTCAAAACTTTCGTATTGGATGTATTTTTTTTCGATATTCACTCTGAAATCTATAATTACAATCAAGTGCTTGCCATAGCTGAAATATTTCTGGTGGCTTAAAGTTTACTAGCAGTAAACTTATGATATGGTGCAGCTATTTGTACAGAAAGGCACCATTGTGTTAATAATAAATTTCCAGGACTTGGTAGGAAAAATCAGGTTTTAACCTTGTGTCTATCACTTCTGAATGCATTTCTTCTATAATATAGCTATTGATTTAAAAGAGTACTTCTATGGCTCATTTAAAAGAAACAAGGAAAGTTATGAGTAAATCTTTTAAATTCTGGTTGTGTTTCCAAATCTTGTCTTCCATTTTGTTCTGCACTTCCTGACCACTCTTACAAAAAGCTAACCAACCTTTGAAGAAACTGGAATAAGCTGTTATTTTATCAAGGTTTATGAATTAAGTGCTTGATTTTAATGTATCCTCTACTGTTTTGATTTTCAGATTTCATTCAACATTTGAAGATGTGCCTTTTATTGTGTAATGTTAATCACGAATGTAGTAATGTTATTTCATGATTGTAATAATGTTACATGATCATGGGTGCGGCATTCTCAACACAAATGATGTGAAAGGAAAGTAGTTTTCATAAAACTCATGGCTCTGGTTGCACAGTCCCACTTGCTTTTGATGTTGTTATGTCGAAGCAAAGGGCACTTCTTTTAAGGCCACTTTCAGAACTTGTCTTTGTATTTTCTCTAAACTATAAATGCAATTATGTCCATTTGGAGGGCAGGGTACCACATGTCACAGGCAGCCTTACATGTGTGCCGTAAAAAGGTTCAAAGACTGTTATCAAAAAAGAAAGTCTATGGGAACTCAATTTCATTTTTAATGTAATCCCCAAGATTTTCTCCAAGAAATAAATTGTTTTGTATTTTGTAACTTAAAAGCAGCTATTAGTGCATTTATGAGATATAGCAGGAGACCAAAACATGTTTGGAAAGAGAATAAATATATGAAGAGAGACTGGTTGTTTTATTTTCAATGTGCTGAATATATTAGACTATTTATTTTCTGAGTAGATGTGATGAAATAAATATTCAGGCATTTAGTGTATGATTAAATGGGATATAGATTTCTTTGGAGTTATTAAACCATCCTGTCTTTTACATAATGGACAAATCAAGGTTTTAAAAAAACAACTTTTACATAGCTTAGCTTGTTTTCTGGTGCTGTTGACCTGCAAGAGAATATACTTTTGCATATACAAGTGAAAGTTTTGCAATTTATGTATACAAGAAATTGTAGGCATTAAAAATATTTTATTGATATTTTTACTGGTTTGCATTTATTGATCAAAATTTTGAGATTATCTCATCACCCTGAACATTTTCCCAGCTAGAAACCTTAGTAGACTCATCAGATTTCAGAGGCAGAGTTTGCCTCTTGCACACTCCTCTGCTTATTCTCTCACACATTCGTGTCTGCTCAGCCCCTATCACTACTGATATCTCTTCTCTCCCCCTACTAGCTTAGAGACCTGGTAGGTGGCCAAAGCAACGGAATCTGGCTTACTGACTAGAGTTTTGGCATATGCTCAAACTGAAGGCAAGCAGAAGTGGGTTATATAGTTCCTCTTTTCAAAATGAGCAGGTTCTGGTCCCCTACAATAAAAAGAGCTTGAGATGACTGAGAAGATGAGTCCTTAGAAATGTTTATGAGGCAAGTGGGTACAACCATACAGCCAGAGAATGCAGGTACTTAACTCACTGGAATGTGTTGAGACTAGGTCACATAAGAACTATGTAAGAGGCTGGATGGTGTGGCTCAAGCCTGTAATCCCAGTACTTTGGGAGGCCAAGGAGAATGGCTTGCCTGAGCCTAGCAGGTTGAGGCTGCAGTGGCTGTGAGCATGCCACTTCACTCCAGCCTGTGTGACAGAATGAGACTCTGACAAAAAAAAAAAAATTATATATATATGAAATGCTAGTATCCTAGATTCAGAAATGACAAAAGTTTCACTTATGGATTTTGAATTCATTTACTTCCATTAAAAAAAAAAAAAGTAATCCACTCATTGCAAAAAGCCACTTAAAAAACTGTTCAGTAAACATCCCATAACATCCACCCATAGAAAGCATTTGTTTTCTATGTAACCAAAAGATCCACTTTGCTGGGAAAGGGTGTACTTCTCTTGAATAATGGAACTATATCAAGCATCCCCAGAACGGGTACAGATCCATAAAATTTGTTTTAAAAGTATTTGCTCTTGTTAGGTCTCTGTCTCTCGTAAGTTCGCATCTTTTCAGTAGTCATTGCTAAAAGAATCCTCAGGCAACGTTGTGGCTTTTCAGGGGAGGGGACATTTAAACAAGATCTATGGATATCCCACAGTGTCTTTTGTTTGGCTCTTTACCTGGGCATATGAAGAGTGCCAAGGAGAAAACCTGGATCTTAACCCTAACTGCAACCCAGGGCTGTGTGTGTTGGCAAGATACATAAGCCCCTCAAATTCATTTTTGCCATTTTGTAAAATGAGGCTAATACTGGTTTCAGGAGGTTACTGTAAGGGTTAAAATAACGTATACTTTAGTATTTAGCCCCAATATAAAAATGTCCTTTCCTTATATCGTGTTAAGCTTTGGGTTGGTAGTAATAGCCAAGATAAGGTCACAGGATACCCCCAATCTTTCTGTAACATTTCTGTAACATTTTTCACCTCTGGACCCAGGAGAAAGGTATTACTTTGGAAACATATAAGGAATTTCTAGAGAATTTCTATACTTAAGGACACAGGAAAGAAAACAAATTGGGACAGGCTCGGTGGCTCAGCCTATAATCCCAGCACTCTGGGAGGCCAAGGCAAGTGGATTGCCTGAGCCCGTGGGTTCAAGACCAGCCCAAGCAACTTGGCGAGACCTCAATTCTACAATAAATCAAAAATTAGCTGGTGTGGTAGTGCACACCTGTAGTTCCGGCTACTTGGAAGGCTGAGAAGGAAGGATTGCTGGAGCCTATCAAGTCAACACTGAGGTGGCCATGAGTGTGCCACTGCACTCCAGCCTGGATGATGGAGCGAGACTCCAACTCAAAAAAGAACAAAGAAAAAACTGAACTAAGGTATCTTAGTCTTAGTGCCAGTCTTAGAAATCAACAGAAGGGACCAAATCATCTCTCATCCACCCAACTACCTTGCCACACCCTCCATCTCCCTGTTACAAGCTAAGAAAATACCAGGTCGTTCATCTTAAAAAGTGTGGTAACTTTCTACATAAAATGTGACAAAATAATGCGCAATTACTTTATGCAAAACCAACAACAGGAACTGTACAGCTGGTCAGGTGAGCTTCAGAGCTGCATTACTTCACCGGGATCATCTTTGCATACTTCCACTGGGGTCTAGGTGGAAAAAGGTATGTCAGATAGGTCTAGTAGTAGCTTGTGTGGGGCTGAGGCCAAGGGCTCAAAGGGGTGCCTCTGTCAAATCCTGTCTCACCCTAATGGCTCTGATCCTGGCTGCCAGAGGAACTTAGCAGTATGAAAGCTGAGGAGGAGATAGGAAAAAAACATCAGCCACCAGAACCCTTTTACAGACTAGTATTTACTTGTCAAAGGGATACATTTGGGTTCCTGAAGCAGGCTGATTTAGGAAATGGTATGAAAAGCTGAACATTCATAATGTCCTATTAACACAACAGCGACTAGGTCGTCCAAGTCAGAAAGCTTTGACTCTGACCCTGAAATATCCTTTCCTCTGCTTCCAAACTGAAGAACTTAAAAAGAATAAAGACTTAAGAGGATATATATAAAACAAGGCATGAAAGAGAGAACTCTCCCAATTTAGGAGTGTAACAATAGAAGTAGGTAAGTACGGTAATTTTTCTTTAATAAAAAGAATGTTTATTTCTAAAGTTACTAGAGTTGGGTTTTCATGCTCAGTTTGTTTCTCCGGGGGAATATATTTCCAAGTAAGATAGAGAACAAAGTTGAAGGTATACTTACCCCTCCTGGGGGATATTTATATCCCTTCCATATGGTGCCTGCAATAAGAAGCATCCATAAGACAACAATCATTGTGGTGCTTCTTGCTCAGCCGGTATGCACGGGAAGAATTTGTGACTCCGGAAAATGTGGTGTTCTATTCCCTGAGTCCTGAGAACTGGACTGTCCTCATTTGAGACCAGATGGTGAATGGCCCAGCATGACAGCTTCTGGATAAGAAGCTTTGTGGCCTAGTCTGAACTGAAATGGCTACCCATAGCCATTTGGGCGAGCAAAGCTCACACACCAATTATGACATCAGCTTCTGTGACCTTGCGGACCCAAAGGGAGCAACTATGGGATGGCTGGCCAGGATGCCAGATGTGTTGGGGCTAAAGAAAACTTTTCAAAAGGGCCCTGTGCTCTGGTGACTCTATGTAGTTAGGACCTAGCTGGCATCACACCTGTTAACTCATCACCTGCCAAAATGCTTAACCATTGGCTTTATGCAATCAGAAGCAAAAAACCAAACAAAAACCATCACTACGTAAAAAACAAAACAAAAAGAGCTTGGATTAATTGAATTTGCTGGGTAGGTTTGTTATGAGCAATTAGCCATATCCTGTTGTTAGATTGTTCAAAGAAAAATAATCTTGCATTTTACAAAATGTCACAGTTAACCCTTCATCATGCGGGGTAAATCTCCTTACAACTTCCCTGAGGAGGGAAGAGGAGGAAGATAGGCTGTTTTATTCATTGCACAGCTGGAGAAACTGAGGCACAGACTAGTTTAAGTGGTTTGGTCAGGACACCACAGTGAAGCAGTGGGTCAGCTAAACAAGTGCCCAGTACCTCCATTACCCCACCCTCACAAAGGTCTGACTGCTTTGGGCCAATGCTCTCACAGAAATCCTGTGGCAGATGGAGGAAAAAAGCACCAACCATCATGTCCTGCTCGAAGTATACCTGGGGCTGAGCCTTAGTGCCCCTACCTTCTGAAGTAGCTTCCCAAAAAACCTTCTGGTCCTATAACCAGTATATTATTAAAACACTTAGTTGGGCTCAGTGGCTCAGCCTGTAATCCCAGCACTTTGGGAGACCGAGACAAGTGGATTCCCTGAGCCCTGGGTTCGAGACCCACCCAGGCAACTTGGCGAGCCCTCCTCTCTGCAATAAATCAAAAATTAGCCAGGTGTGATAGCGCATGCCTGTAGTTCCGACTACTTGGAAGGCTGAAGCAGAAGGATCACCAGAGCCCAGCAGGTCATGGCTGCAGTGGCTGGGAGCATGCCACTGCACTCCGGCCTGGGCGACAGAGTGAGACTCCAACTCAAAAAAAAAAACAAAAACGCTCTTGCCGGGTGCAGTGACTCACATCTGTGATCCCAGCACTTTGGGAGGCCACGGTGAGAAGACTGCTAGAGTCCAGGAGTTTGAGACTAGCTTAGGCAATATAGCAAGACTTTGTCTCTACAAAAAAAAAAACAAAAATAAAATTAGCCAGGCATGGTGATGTGCACCTGCAGTCCCAACTACTCAAGAGACTGAGGCGGAAGGATTACCTGGGTCCAGTAAGTCCAGGCTGCGATGAGCCATGATTGTAGAACTGCACTCCAGCCTGGGCAAGAATGAGACTTTGACTCAAAACACACACACACACACACACACACACACACACACACACACACACACACACACACACACAACTCTCCAAGTTAAATTTCTCTAACAACGAGAACAGCTCTGAAATAAACAGGTCCAAATGAAATGGGTGGGATGTAAGAAACCCACGATGGCTTGCTAAAAGGGATTCTGCTAGTAATGTTTCCTGGGTAGGTCTTGTGGAGCGAGGCTATCAAGTCCAGAGAGAGAAATCTACTTGCATTCCATCTTCACCAATGAGCTAGCTTGTGTGGCCTAGTTAAGACCATTGTCACCAGTAAATCTTTGTTGACTGGTTCATTCTTTTGCTTGTTGTTAAGTAAGCCTTTTACTAAATGCTAATTGTCAAGCTTTAAATGAATTCTCAAATGCAATCTTCACAAAAACAGATACTCAGATATCTCATATTTATTGTACAGAAGAAGAAACTGAGGATCAGAGAAATTAAAGTTTCCCAAGGTCATATAGCTGGTAAGTTGCAAAGTTAGGGCCTGAACTCAAGTTTATATTAACACCAGTTTCAGAATCTACCAAAAGGGACATTCAAAATGATGGTCAAAAAAATATATATATACATATATATTTACATTATATATACATATATATTTGAGGTGGAGTCTCACTCTGTGGCACAGGTTGGAGTGCCGTGGCACACACACGGCCACCCCAGTGTCAACCTATTGGGCTCCAGCGATCCTTCCACCTCAGCCTTCCAAGTAGCTAGAACTACATGTGCACGCTACCATGCCTGGCTAATTTTTTATATATTGTAGAGACGAGGTCTCGCCAAGTTGTCCGGGTTGGTCTCGAACCCAGGGCTCAGGCAATCTACTTGCCTCAGGCTCCCAAAGTGCTGGGATTACAGGTTGAGCCACCAAGCCTGGCCTGGCCCAATATAGTGCTTGTGAGGGGCAAATAAATTAATAGATGGCAGCAGTCTCCAAAAAGAATACCTATGAGCCACAGTTATTATTACCAGAGAACCTTGGCCTGCTATCCTCAGCAGAATTCCTCGATTTCTCTTTCCCCACTCTATACCTCAAATTTTTGCCCCTTCTGCAGTTTATTATCTTTTCCAGAGGAATAAAAACTGTCCACTGAGATATCAAGTGTCACCAAGTTCTCTGAAAATAAGAGCCAGCCCGGCAGACCTAACCACACTCACTGCAGCAGATCTTCGTTCAAAGCCCGCCTCCTCAGTCGTGTCTTTCTCTCTTCCCTCTTCAGAGCTGGAGGCTGAGTCAGAAATAAAATTTAAGGGCAGCGATGGCTTCACTCATTAATCCAGTAGGTAACTGCCTCCGTGTGGTGACTGAAAGGGCTGCTGAAAGGCCCCACCTGTTCCCACACGTCCCCTTCCTACCAGCAACCACTGATCACTGGAAATCCACAAGTCAAGTGCTATCTCCAGCCAATCCCTTACAAATCTCATAACATCTTCAAACAAGTGAAGTTATGTATCCAAAGGAGAGAAAAAAAGACCGAAAAGGATGTCCCCAGAAATATGGGAAGCAACCTAAGAAATTAACTTTGTTTTCATCACATTCTGACTTTAATCAGTGGCGAGGTCTTAACTATCTTTTCCATTTGGTCAGAAACCCCAGATGGGAGGATAAGCCAGCACCAGAACTGACCACCAGGGATTTACAGGCAGGGTCATTGCTTACCATCAACTCCGGAAATGTGCCCATGTAACATGCAAGTCCGACAAAAAGCATCCAGCCAAGCACAATCATGACCAAAAGTAAAACAAGTTCTAAGATACAGTCACACAATGAGAGAATATTCACCAAGATCTTGGCAAAGGATTGCGCTCATGAAACCCTCAGTTGTTAGGGGTCTCGCATATCCATTCGAGTCCTTGACTTCCAAGGAGCCCTAGTGGAGACACCGGAATCTAGAAGGGTATTGTGACATCATTGGTCACACAGGTCCGACTCAAAACACACCAAAGTACTGCCCCCAACCAGGAGCTGAGAAGCAAACAGCAATACTATGAGGTAGGTCCTATTAGTAATCCCATTTTACTAATGAGAAAACTGAGGCTTAGAGAGCCTAAGGGACCACCAGCAGCTTGCCCAGCTGATGCCCCAAATAAGGGCTCAGACTTAGGACTCAACTACCTGTTAGGAAGTTGGGCTCTTTTGACTAACGGCAGGGATTTGGAAAGGTGTTTTGCTAGGTCTATGACAGATACTTTTGTTTGTTTGTTTTTGAGTTGGAGTCTCACTCTGTCACCCAAGCTGGAGAGCAGTGGCACGCTCATGGCCACCGCAGCCTCAACCTGCTGGGCTTAGGCGATCCTTCCACCTCAGCCTTATGACAGTATTAATGAAACAAATTGAATTCAGATATGAGACAGACATCTCTATTTCTGTCCCTACAACCCGTCCCCCCCATCTCAAGGTCTTCATCACAACATTGTGTGCCCACATTCTTCAACACCTGGGGTCCATTCCTCTCCATTTATTCTCTTTTCTCGGTCATAAAGAAGCCACAAGTGCCCTTGCCCTTTCCTCAAAACAAAAACAAAACAAAACAAGTCATGGTGGCTTAAGCCAGTAATTTCAGTACTTTGGGAATCCAAGGTGAGGGATTGCCTGTTGAAAAACACCCTGGGCAAATTGGTGAGACCTCATTTCTACAATTAATCAAAATTTGCTGGGCGTGGTAGCGCACGCCTATAGTTCCAGCTACTTGGAAGGCTGAGGTAAGACCACTGGAGCCCAGCAGGTCGGTGCTGGGGTGGCCGTGAACGTGCCACTGCACTCCAGCCTGGGCCATAGAGTGAGACTCCAACTCAAAAAAAAAGAAAAGAAAAGAAAATATCTAACTGATGCTGTGGTTCCCTCCCTAACTGTCCTGTTTCTTAACTTCTTTTTATGATCAAACTTCCTAAACAAGTGTTCCACACTCAAAGTCTTTCTTTCCAATCCACACCTCTCTTCCATATATTGTATTCTGACTTCTAGCCCCTAGCCACTACTTAGATGCTCTCTCAGAGGTCACCAAACATCTTTTTTGTCACGTCTGATGACCACATCTCATTCCCTTTGACCTCCCTGCACTGACTCAGTGGACCCATCGTTCCACCAGAGTCCTTCCTTGTTCCTTTTATTTTCATTCTTTTTAATTATGAAAATAATAGGTGTTGGCCAGGTGCAGTGGCTCACCCTTGTAATCCCAGCACGTTGGGAGGCAGAGGCGAGGGGATTGCATGAAGCCAGGGGTTCTAGACCAGTCTGGGCAACTTGGCGAGATCTCATCTCTACAATAAATAAAAATCTTAGCCAGGCATGGTGGCATGCACCTGTGGTACCAGCTACTTGGAAGGCTGAGGCAGAAGGATCACCTGAGCACAGCAGGTTGAGGCTGCAGTGGTTGTAAGGGTGCCACTGTACTACAGCCAGGGCAACAGAGTGAGACTCCAACTCAGGGAAAAAAAAGAAAAGAAAAAGAAAAGAATAGATGCTCATCATAAACATAAAACCATCCAAACATGTACACAGAAAAACTTAATACTTTTCTCTTCTCTTCCCTTCACTTTCCATCCCCAGCCTGGTGGGTAAACTTCTGGCCAAGACTCCTTCATGAGATTGCAAACATCAATATACATATAGAGAAACACAGAGGGTTTTTTCCCAGTGGTTTTTTCCCAGTGTTGTTGTTGTTTTTCAAGTTGGAGTCTCACTCTGTCACCCGGACTGGAGTGCAGTGACATGCTCACAGCCACTGCAGCCTCAACCTGCTGGGCTCAGACGACACTTCCACCTCAGCCTTCCAAGTAGCTGGAACTACAGGCATGCGTCACCACACTCAGCTAATTTTATTTACTGTAGAGATGAGGTCTTGCCAAGTTGCCCGGGCTGGTTTCAAACTCCTGGGCTCAGGCAATCCTCTTGCCTCAGCCTCCCAAAATCCTGGGATTACAGGCTTGAGCCACTATGCCCAACCTCAGTGCTGGTTTATTAAAGGGGATCATACTATATATGCTACTGTGCAACTTGCTTTTCTCCTGTAACATCATGGACATCCCTCTGGGTCAAGTGGTGAAAAAATTCTGTATATTCCTTTTTATGTTTTTTGTTTCTTTGAATCCAGGTCTTATTGTGTCGCCCAGGTTGGAGTGCAGCCAATCCTTCCACCTCAGCCTCCTAAATAGCTAGAACCACAGGCATGCAGCACCACACTCTGCTAATTTGTTTTATTTTTTGTAGAGACAAGGGCCTGTTATTTTGTAAGCCCAAGGTCTCAAACTCCTGGGCTCAAGCAATCCTCTGGACTCAGCCTCTCAAAGTGGTAGGATTACAGGCATGAGCCATTGCGCCTGGTCCCTTTTTGTTTTTAATAAGATTTATTGAGTTTTAATTTACAGATGATACAATTCACTCATTTTGTAGTGTATAGTTGATGAGTTGTGAAAATGTCACAGTCTTGTAACTACCACAATTGGGATAGAAAAAACCATAATCATCTCAAAAAATCCCCCTGCACTCCTTTGCAATCAATCCCACATCCCCAACCCCTTGGCTCTTGGAAGCCACTGATGTCCTTTTGCCTTTTCTAAAACTTCATAGAAATAGAGTCATAAGCTTCTTTCCCCTAACACAATGCTTTTGTGTTTCATTTATGTTGTTGTACCATAGTTCACTTTGTTTTATTGAATAGTTTTCCATTGTGTGGACATACTAGTTCATCAATTTACCTGTCAAAGAACCTTTGCATTGTTTCCAGTTTGGGAATACTATGAATGGACATGTTACAAATATTCGTGTACAGCTTTTTGTATGAACATAAGTTTTCATTTGTCTAGGGTAAATACCCAGGAGGGTGATTGCTGACTCAAATGTTAGTGCCTGTTTAAAAATGTTATCTTTGCCAGGCATGGTGGCTCATGCCTGTAATCCCAGCCCTTTGGGAGGCAGAAGTGAGAGGATTGCTTGAGCTTAGGGGTTCGAGACCAGCCTGGGCAACATGGTGAGACCTCATCTCTACAATAAATTTAAAAAATTAACTGGGCAGTGTGGCGCATGCCTGTAGTTCCAGTTACTTGGAAGGCTGAGGCAGAGGACTACCTGAGCCCAGCAGGTCGAGGCTGCAGTGGCCATGAGCAGCATGTCACTGCACTCTAGCCTGGTGACAGAGTGAGACTCTGACTCAAAAAAAAAAAAAAAAATTTAGCCGGATGTGGTGGTATGCGCCTGTAGTACCAGCTTCTTGGAAGGCTGAGGTGGAAGGATTACCTGAACCCAGCAGGTCAAGGCTGCTGTGGTCATGAGCATGCTACTGCACTGCAGCTTGAGTGACAGAGAGACTTCAACTCAAAAAATAATGTTATCTTTATCATTAGTTTACAGAGTTTGATTTTGATGTATCTTTGTGTAATTTTCTATATGTCTCTTCTGCCTGGAATTTGATGGATTTCTTGGATGTATGAGTTTATGGTTTTCATTAAATTGAGAAAATCATTATTAAGTCTTCAAATATTTTTTCTGTCCTCCTTGCCCCAACTGTGACCTCCACTGCTGTTAGGCCAGTTGACATTGTCCCACAGCTTGCTGATGTTCTGTAGACTTTTTTTCATGTGTCTTATTTTGCATAGTTACCATTGCTATTATCATCAAATTTACTCATCTTTTCCCCTAGCATTTCATCTGTTAATCCCATACAAGGTACTTTTCACTTAATGTTGTATTTTTCATTTGTAGAAGTTCAGTTTCTTTTATCTTTCATGTTTCTCCACATCATGTTCAGGTTTTCCTTTACATCCTTGAGCATATTCGTAAGATTTGTAACACACATTTTAAGTACCTTGTCTGCAAATCCATCATCTCTGGGTCTGTTTTGACGGTTGACTTTTCTCTTTGTTGTAGGTGATATTTCTTGCTTCTTTAAATGCCTAGTAACTTTTGATTGGATGTTGAAAATGGTGGATTTTCTAGTGTTGAGTGTTGGGTTTTGTAGTATTCCTTTCAAAAGTGTTAAATTTTATTCTAAGATGCATTTAAGTTAATTGGGTCAGTTTGATTCTTCTGAACCTTATTTTAAGTTCTGTTATGGTAGGCCAAGAGCAGCCTTCACTCTAGGATTAATATCCCCACTATGGAACTGTGACCCTTCTGAGCAACCTCTCTGATGCTTGTTATATTAGATCTTTCCAATCTGTGGAATGTTCCCAGCCCTTTGGGAGCTCCAAGAAGTGCTTGGCCTACCGCTTTTGGGTAGTACTTTTCTAGGCCTCGTGGAATTTCATCCCACACATGTACACACAGAACTCAGACAAAGCTTCACAAGGGCCTCTGGGAAGATCTACAAAGCTCTTTCTCCATGAAGTTCCCTCTTCTGAGTAATCCACCCTGCAAATTCTGTCACTTTGGCCTCTGCTGTCCTTCGCTATCTTTCTCTTCAACTCAGTGAGACTCTCAGTGCTCTCTTCTGTGCTACAGTCTGAAAACTGTCCTCAGATTGGGGCAATCAGTCCAGATCCAGTCAGGAGACAGAAACCAATGATAATTTGAAAAGTTTAATAAAGAGAAGTATTAATCAGGAGCAAGAGATTAATTATGGAAGGGTAGAAAGCATTGCGTATTACAGGAATTATACATGTAGGAAACCACCGCTACCTCTACGGTTGTGGCAAAGCATTCAAGAAGAAATTAATTTGAATAGACCCCCTCCCATCAGGACTGAAATACAAAACTTGGAGGAGAGACCAACTGGATGGTAGTAAAGTCTAATGAGTTGCTGTAAGCCATACCTGACAAATAGGGAACCCCCCTCTGAGGTGCTGATGGAATTTTCTGGGAAGCCTCCAAAGTGATATGAGGTTTACTAATCAGTAAAATGTGGGCGTGTCAGTAAAATGTACCAGGAAGCTGCCCTGTGGGGTGCCAGTGAAACAAACTGGCAAACTAGTTCAGTGACATGGGTGTAAAAGCAGTCCATGGAAGGACCACTGATACTTGACAGGGGTGAGTGCCACAAGATGTCCCCACACGTGCCACTAGCAGCCACACAGTAGAACCAAGAATAGAAGCACACTGGAACTAGGAGAAGAAAGCCCTTCCTCCTTCAGTATGCCTCCAGTGCCCCACAAAACTTATCATGTCTCCTAGCATGGAAGAAATGCTTATAGGGTCCAGCTCCATTATGACAGAGAAAACAGTAAAATGATGAATTTGGAGCTGAAAGTCAATAAATTAATAACAGGCACAATGTGCATGAAGATTTTTTTCCCCTAATTTTTTCCACCATAAACAATGCTGTGATGGCTAAAAATAAAATTTTCTCGACAAATTTCTCTTAAGCATGGCCTTTTTTTTGTTTTTTGTTTTTTTGAGTTGAAGTCTCACTCTGTTGCCCAGGCTGGAGTGCAGTGGCACACTCACAGCCACCCCAGCATCAACCTGCTGGGCTCAAGCGATCCTTCTGCCTCAGCCTCCCAAGTAGCCAGAACTACAGGCGTGTGCTGCCACGTCCGGCTAATTTTTTATTTTATTGTAGAGATGAGTTCTCACCAACTTGCCCAGACTGGTCTCGAACACCTGGGCTCAGGCAATCCTCTTGCCTCCGCCTCCCAAAGTGCTGTGATTACAGGCTGAAGCATGGCCATTTTTACTCATGAACCAGAGAAGCAGAAAGATGACCAAAAAAGTGTGCTGGTTCAGACAGGGCATGATAATGGAGAAGCTATCTAAAATCCTTACAAAAGAACTAGATTAAGAAAAGTAAGAAAGATGGGAGTTTCATTTCACAAGGTCATAAAAACACGGCTATGTAGTTTGTTGTGTAAGCTGCTTGTGAAAGGAGGGCCTGAGATGCAGAACATGCCAACTGTCAATCAATGAACACAACAGTAAGTTCCACAATAAGAAGAGAATACTCTGTTGCCAATGTTTGGAAACAGAGTACTAACCCCTAACAATATATGTCTGATAGGGCCAATAATGAAAAAAACAACAAAGAGTATAAACAGATCAGAATCACAGGACCAAGAAACAAGTTCTAATTTTAAATAAGCCATTCTTGTGGTTTTTCTAAAGCTGCAAAGATACAGAATATATACTGTATTCATTTCTTAGTTTGGGATATTTTTTCCCCTTTAAACATAATTAACATCTTTGTACATATATTTTGTATACTTTTATTTCTGTAAGACGGATTTCCAAGGTAGCATTATGGAGCCAAAAATATATTAGATTACTTTTCCCAGAGGTTATAACAAATTATGCTCCCACAAACCACACTTGAATTTCCTAAGCTGGAGTCCAGTGGGTTTCAGTAAATCCACAAACATTCCTGAAACTGGACACAAAATGGACTGTATATGTGGACACGTAGCTTTTGGGCAGATCTATATCTTTCAACAGATTTTTTTTTTTTTTTTTGAGTCGAAGTCTCAATCAGTTGCTCAGGCTGGGGTGCCGTAGCATGCTCACGGCCACTGTAGTCTCGAACTGCTGGGCTCAGGCGATCCTTCTGCCTCAGCCTTCCAAGTATCTGGAACTATAGGCGCACACCACCACATCCGGCTAATTTTTTGATTTATTGTAGACATGAGGTCTTGCTCGCCAACTGTCGGGGCTGGTCTCAAACCTGTGGGCTCAGGCAATCACTTCACCTTGGCCTCCCAAAGTACTGGGATTATAGGCGTGAGCCACCGCGCCAGTCCAGATTTTTTAAAGTCTGAAACCCAGATAAAGTGGAGAAACTAGTACACTGTATCTTTTTATCCCTAAGGCTTTAGTCACTTATACTTTTGTGTGTGTGTTTTTGTTTTTTGAGTTGGAGTCTCACTCTGTCACCCAGGCTGGAGTGCAGTGGCATGCTCACGGCCACCCCAGTGTCGACCTGCTGGGCTCAGGTGATCCTTCTACCTCAACCTTCCAAGTAGCTGGAACCACAGATGTGCACCACCATGCCCGGCTAATTTTTGATTTATTGTAAAGGTAAGGTCTTGCCAAGTTGCCGGGGCTGGTCTTGAACCCGCGGGCTCAAGCAATCCTGTTGGGAACCAGCCTTGGAGGCCCACTGGATTGACAGGGTCCAGGTGGGCCGAAGACCCCGGGCCGCAGGGCAAGCCCAGGAAGCTGAGGCCCTTCTGTCTTTCACCTTTACTGTTTGATACCGCCGAAGAATTCTGTGCAGTCGTGGAAGAAGAAAATGGCATGTTTATGTGAAGTACTCACAGTTAACCTGCAAATGTCATGGTTTATTTTTCCATTTTTCCCACTATGCCACTTGGCCTTTTCTAACATATGCAAGGATTAAACTCTGAAGCACATCAAGAATGCTTTCTTTCACTTGGTTATAAGTTACTAGATATTGCTTAAGTAAAAAATGATATAAGTATATTCACTCCTTATTTGATTTAGAATTATGCAGTTTAGCGTTTAGACATAAGGTTTTTTAGAAGCACAAGTTTATAGTAAGTTCATTATGAATTCATTATAAGTTCTAACACTTATCTAGGAGTTATGTAGGTGATTTATAACACTGTTTTCACTGACTTAGGATAAAGATTAATGTTAAGGTTTTTACTTAATTTAATAGTTAAAACTCTAAGTTAACATTTATAGAGTGGGTTTTCACTGAACTCATAATAATTAGACACTTTTATGACAGATCAGCTAAAACAGAAAGTAACTTTGAGGGGCCTGGGAAACATTACTAAAAGCTTCTTTTGAGTTCTCTTTAGAAACAAGCACTGCAAGATAAGAGAAAAGTAACGAGGACATCTGGACAAGGGAGGCGATCACAGGACTCTGAAGAACATAAGAGCCTAAGATGAGAAAATTCCTGACACATAAAGAAATATACACTTAAAGAAACTTTCTTGAAACATTTCAAGAACTGTAATTTGGGACATTGGACTGAAAGTATCATTGTTGGCTTTATGAATAAGACGTTGTCTAAATGCCTATGAGAATCTTGGTTTGCTACTAAAGCCTATGGGAATCTTGGTTTGTTTGCTACTAAAGCCTATGGGAATCTTGGTTTGTTTGCTACTAAGACCACTAGATGGTAACTTTTAAAAGATATGTATGTGAAAGAATTTTCTTTGTCTTGCCCCTTCACGAATGGTATAAAAGCTCTGTGTTAACTAACATTAAATTGCCATCTGTTCAGGAAGCAGGTGTCCGTGTATATGATCTTCGTCCGTCGCCTATCTGTCTCTCCTTCAGGATATCTCACAACCCTCGCGGGGCGGGCCCCCGCACAATCCACTTGCCTCGGCCTCCCAAAGTGCTGGGATTACAAGCTGAGCCACTGAGTCCAGCCCTTAGCCTTCCTCTTGTAACCAAATAGACTAGGCACAGAATTCTGACTTCCTAGATTATTAATAATCACAAAGTTTCATCACAATTTCATACACAATGAGAGGCAGTTAGTGCACAGATGGTCTTTGACATCATCTTCTGCAATAATGTAACCTTTCTGAGTCTTTGGTTTCCCCATCTGTAAAATGGAACCAATTATATCACATATCCTCTATTTTAAGGTGCATACTTTCTCACATTTAAGCTCTTCTTTGAAATAGGTATAAGTTCAAATAAGGCCAGGTGTGGTGGCTCATGCTTGTAATCCCAGTTTTTGGGCTGTTGAGGCAGGAGAATTACTTGAGCCCAGGAGTTCAAGACCAGCCTGGATAACATAGTGAAATCCTATTCCTACTTTAAAAAACAAATCAGTATGTACGTTTAATTTGTAGTCTTCTTCTCCCCCTAAAAGCTGTCATTACTACATTTCTTATTCAACAGAATTGCAGAAACAAGGTAATAGATAATATAACACTAACTTTCAGTTTCCTCATCAGTAAAACTGAGGTAATAATTCTATCCTGGTCATAGGGTTTTGTGAAGATTAACGGAGATAAAGCACATAAAATGCTTAGCAATGTATCTTCCACATAGGAAATGCCACACATACACACACACACACACACACACACACACACACACACACACACACACGCATAAAGTGTTCATAGTGACTAGCCCAGAAGAGAATTGGAAGTTTGGTTGGAAGGCCTTTTCCATAAAAGGCTCTCTCATAAAAGACTGAAGCCTCTTACTCAGGTCTTGCTGCTAACTTGGTATCTTTTCCTTGATTAATGGATTTTGGGCAGAATCTGTTAGGTCTTAGAACCCCTGCAAGTTGTTTCAAGGTTTGTTAGACCTGGCTGAGGTGTGCTTAACAGGCCTCTTATCCTTCAACTTCTCTCTGTAATCTTCTTCCCACCTTGTTTCTCAGCTTCCACTCTTACCCTCCAACACCATCTCTTCACAACACAGCGGTCAGAGTTATTCTTTTATTTTTCATTTTTTGAGTTGAAGTCTCACTGTTGCCCAGGTTGGAGTGCAGTGGCATGCTCATAGCTACCACAGTCTCGACCTGCTGGGTTCAGCAGACCTCAGACCTTCTGCCTCGGCCTTCCAAGAAGCTGAAACTACAGGCACATGCCCAGCTAATTTTTTTAATTTACTGTAGAGATGAAGTCTCGCCAAATTGCTCAGACTGGTCTCGAATCCCGGGCTCAGGCAATCCTTTCACCTTAGCCTCCCAAAGTGCTGGGATTACAATCATAAGTCACTGCAGCTGGCTATTATTCTTTTCAAACTCAGTCAGAGCACATCACTCTTCTCTTCAAAAAGCTCCCAGTAGCTTCCTCTTTCCACCAGAGTAAATGCCTGACATCTGGGAACTGATCTGACACAGCTATGCTTCAGTGTTGGTAGAAGTTGGCCTGGTGCTTGTAGCCAGGCCAGTTAATTCTTCTAGTGGACACAGTCTCACAGCACACCAGCATCAGACAAGGTCATAAACAAGTGAAACACAAAAAGGTCACTACATAATTTTGTCTACGCAGAGACAGGAACAAGGTCACTGTGCAAATCGCGAACTACCAAGCATCTTTCCCTCTCTGCTAATATGAGTGACTGCTGCTTCTTTGCCAATTATAGCTTTATTCTTGTTCTAGTCTGTCCATCTTATAGATAATACTTACTGAGATACCCAGTCACAGAAATGTCCCTGCTTTCTGACAGCACTCTATCTAGAGAGCAAAGCCTGGCTTCCTTAAGCCTTCTCTCAAATCGCCCGAATCCTATTACTTTCTGTCACTCTTCCTGAGCTGTCCCAATGGTTTCCCACAGCACCTGCTTCCTCACTGCAAAAAGTAATAAGCCGAACTTAAGTTCAAGTGTGTTCCTGATGATCTCTGGCTGGAGGGCATTGAAAAGCCAGAGTCTTTACAATTGTCTACAAAGTTCCACAGTGGGTCTCAGACTTTATCATGCATCAGAATCACCTGGAAAGCTTGTTAAAACAAATTGTTGGGCCCTGCTATCAGTTTCTGGTAGAATAAATCTGGGATGAGTTCTTAAAATCTGCATTCTAACACGTTCCAGGTGATGCTGAGGCCGCAGGTCTGGGGATCAAGCTAAAACAATCATTTATCTGGCCGGGCTTGGTAGCTCAGCCTGTAATCCCAGCACTTCAGGAGGCCGAGGCAAGTGGATCGCCTGAGCCCCCAGGTTCGAAATCAGCACGGGAAACTTGGCAAGACTGCGTCTTTACAATAAATAAAAAAATTAGGTGCGTGTGGTAGCACGCACCTGTAGTTCTGGCTACTTGGAAGGTAGAGGCGGAAGACTCGTCCAAGTCCAGCAGGTCAAAGCAGAGGTGGCCATGAGTGTGCCACTGCACTCCAGCCTGGGTGACAGAGTGAGACTCCAATGCAAATAAATAAATAAAAGTTAAAATAATTTAAAATATAAAAAAAGAGAATCATTTATCTAAGCCATGTGTCCCTCCCCCTTATTTCTGTGAGTTAACCTCCTACTTCTGCCTGTTCATCTCTTCATTCTACTCCAGCCACACTTGCTATGTAAAGCCTTCCTGAGCACAGACGGGTCTTAGGACTTTGCTTTGTCTGCCTTCTAATTTAGAATCACTTACTCTCTCGCTTCTCAGTGAGTCCTACTCCAATCTCCTATCTCTGTCTTTCTTTCTTTTTTTTTTTTTGAGTCAGAGTCTCACTCCGTTGCCCAGGCTGGAGTACAGTGGCACGATCACAGCTACCATAGCCTCGACCTGCTGGGTTCAGGTGATCCTTCCGCCTCAGCCTTCCAAGTAGCTGGAACTAAAAACATGCACCATCATACCTGACTACATTTTTAAAATTTAATTTAGAGATGGGGTCTCGCCAAGTTGCCAAGGCTGGATTTGAATCCCTGGGCTCAGGCAATTCCCTTGCCACTGCGTCCCAAAATTCTTGGCTTCTTATCCCTGTCTTTTAAGAATGTATTATTTGGTTGGGCTCTGTGACTGACGCCCATAATCCCAGCATTTTGAAAGGCCAGGTGGGAGAATTGCTTGAGCCCCAGAATTCGAGACCAGCCTAGGAAACATAGCAAGATCTCATTTCTACAAAAAATTTAGCCAGGTGTGGTGGTGTGCACCTGCAGTCCCAGCTACTGGAGAGGTCGAGGCTACAGTGAGACGTGATTGTGCCACTGCACTCCAGCCTGTGTCACAAAGTGAAAAAAATTAATTATTCTCCACAATGCTTAATCAACCTTCTAGCATGCTGAATAATTTACTTGTTTATCATATTTATTTTGCTATTGGGAGCTAGTACACTATAAACTTAAGAATGACAGCTTTAAGACAGCAACTATTTTTGTCTATTTGTTCATTGCTATATCCTCATACCTAAGAAAACAGTTGGCAAATAGTAGGTGGTCAACAAAAAAACACAACTTTTTTTTTTGAGTTGAAATCTCACTCTTGTCACCCAGGCTGGAGTGCAGCGGCACGCTCATGGCCACCACAGTCTCAATCTGCCGGGTTTAGGCGATCTTTCCTCCTCAGCCTTCCAAGTAGCTGAAACTACACGCGCACATGCCACCACGCCCAGCTAGTTTTTTTTATTTACTGTAGAGACAAGGTCTCACCAAGTTGCCCAGGTTGGTCTTGAATCCCCAGGCTCAGGCAATCCTCTCGCCTCACCCTCCCAAAGTGCTGGGATTACAAACTGAACCACTGCGTCCAGGAAAAAAAAAAGAAAGTATTTTAATGAATAAATGCTCTTCCCAAGTTTTCACTTTCTTTTTTTAAATTTTAATTCTTTAATTTTTTTAGAACTCTCTAGTGAAACTGAGACAGGCATAGTTAATGTAGTTTAGAAGTAGTTAGGAATGTTTTCTTAGGCAGGTCTAAATTAAAATATATTAAGTGTTCTGTCATCTTTCTTATCAGTACACGACCCTGACCACCTTGTAGGAATGTGTAACCATTATAGTAAATCACAGAATTACCTAAAACACAGACACGATGTTCTAAGTGTTATGTCACACTCCCAGTGGGGACTCCAGAATGTTAGGTCAGGCCTGCTGGGGGTATGGGTGTCTAGTGTGCAATCTGATGCCACATGAAAGATGCAAATAATTGCACAGAAGTTATTAGAAAATATAGTTTATTGGCCGGGTGTGGTGGCTCAGCCTGTAATCTCAGCATTTTGGGAGGCCAAGGTGAGAGGATTGCCTGAGCTCAGGGGGTTTAAGACCAGCCTGGGCAACTCGGTGAGACCTCATCTCTACAATAAAGCACCCACAAAAAAATAGCTGGCCATGGTGGCATGTGCCTGTAGTTTCAGCTACTTGGAAGGGTGAGGTGGAAGGATCACTTAAGCCCAGCAGGTTGAGGCTGCAGGGGTTGTGAGCATTCCACTGCATTCCAGCCTGGGTGACAAGAGTGAGACTCCAACTCAAAAAAAAAAAGAAGGAAAGAAAATAAAATTTATTTTAAAACTTATGAGAGAGAGATTGGAGATGCACCTTGCACCTCCCCAAGGTTGGGGAGGAGGCCAAAAGTTAAGAAAACATAGCCTGGACATGGCTCAAAGAGCACATGGCCACACCATAGCTTAGCAAAGCAATGGTCTGTTTTCACTTTCTTGAGTCACAGTAGCCCTACCTATGAATCTTCCTGTAAATACAATCACCTTCCTGCCTGCCTAACCTCTTGGCAAGTAGAATATTCAGCTCCTGTGAATTTTCCACATCAGTGGATCAAGCCAGGGACCCAGAGCGGGTAAGTAATTCACAGGACAAGAAGACCAAACAGCGCCAGAAAATTACTGTGTTCTCCATCTCTTCGCCTTCCTTCTCCAGATGATTTCATCCATCAACTTTCGGATTAACAGTAGTCAATATCTGTCTGGGGAAAGGGGGGCACACCTCATCAACAAGGGTACCTGCACAATGAATATTTGTATACCTAATCTTTAACTGTACCCCACAATTTTAAAATAAAAATATATAAAAAAAATAAAAATTAAAAAATCTATTTTTTCCTCTTACCTCCAATAACATTGTCAGAGCGCCCCTTAAAAAAATAGAAAAAGGGCAACGCCTGAACCCTCTGCACCCTGGCGCTGCTGTCCTGTCTCCACTTCTCTGGCAAGATTCCTCCTGACTTTTTCCCTTTCTACTCCCTGAAATGTTGCTTTTGAAGTTCCTCCTTCCTAAATCCGACTAGTTTTCAATCTTGATCTTTTCTGATACTCTGCAGAATTTAACACATCCTCCTAGAAATTCTCTTCAAGAACACCGCATGTGGCTTCTACCGCCTTTACCGCTTCGACTCGGGTCCTTCCTAGTCCTCTCTTCGTAGATGTCCCTGAGTTTCCTCGGATCATAGTTTCCTTGCTTTCCTTGCTGCCAACGTGTTTCCCGCCGCGCCTGCGTCACCTGCCTGCTGCGGCTCCTGCAGGTGGGCAGCCCCATTCCGGGCGGAGCCGCGCTGAGCCCAGGGCTGTGAACGCTGCGCGCGGGTGGAATTTCCAGTCCGGGAGGGGGCGGAGCCGAGGACAGTGGGGAGGTTTGGTCCTCGGTGGCCTCCGTCCTGCGGCCTGCCCGGAAGAAAGTCTAGGGGCTGGGGTCGCGGGACCCGGCTCCCTGATCAGGCTGGAGATGGAGTTCGACTGCGAGGGGCTGAGACGGCTGCTTTGCAAGGTGCGGGCCGCCCGGCCGGGTCTGGGGCCTCGGAGGTCTGGGGGTGTCTCCGCCTTTGACCGGGCTGCCTCCTTCGTGCGTTTCCCTGCCTTGTCGTGGGGCACGGAGCGGGAGCGGGCTGGTCTGATGTCTGCTGGGAGCAGCGGCCCCCGAGAGGCCCGGGGGATCCGAGGCCATCCGCCTCCTGGGTTGGGGCCTGGGCTCTGGCTCCGCCCGCTACTCCGAGGTCCCCCGACCTCCGCCCGGTGCGAGTCCTTCTGACACCCCCAGTTTCACTGGCTTCCAACAGCTCCCAGCGCAAGCTGTCCCTGCAGCCACGCCTTTCTCTCTGTTGAAATGACCTGCCCTCCTCCTTTTTCTTTGAATCAAAGCTCATCCTTTGTAAGACTCAAGTCAGAGTAAATCCCTGGGAGATTGGATCACTCCTTTTTCTCTATCTGCTTTCAAAAAGATCGATGATCACATTGTGGAGCAATTATTTATTGCCTGACTCCAAACCTTACTCCTGCTGGGAACCCTTTAGACTGTAGAGTCTGTGCTTTTGAATCCACTTCACCTAGCACTATGCTTAACGACGAGGTAGGTGCTATATAACTGCCGTGAATGAAAGACCCGAGTAGATTTAGGAATGAAGCCAGTGTTGGAAGGCCCAGGAGAGAACCTCTTAATGTTGAAAGGTTGAGGCATGGGAGGGCTGACCTAGAAATCTGACCTACATTTCCGGGGCCTTCCTAGCGCGAGTTTCCAGGTCAGACCGCAACTTCTGACCTCTGAATTAAGGCGCTCTGATTCCTCACCAGAGTACACTCAGAGGAAATCCCCTTTTTCACCAGTTTGCTAGTTAAGTGATTCTTAATACTTCTTAAGAGTTTCTCATGCGGAAACCATGCTTGTGTCTTTGTTGGGGCAGCTTGCACATCTGTGGGAGGTTTTGAAACACTGTGATAGAAATTGTTTATATCATTGACTTTAATGACTTCATCTACTGCAACTGATGTAGATCTTGTTGGAAAAGGAGTATCATGCTTGGGATGACTACGCTTTCTGTCTCCTCTTCAGAGACATGAAATTAAAAGAACCATTCTATCAAGGTTTAATGTGAGGAGGATGATGAACTGTCCAATGGGAAGAATTTTTCAAGTTGAGAGTAGAAGAAGGACTGCAGCATAATTTTGGTAGAAGTAGAATGAAAGAAAAAAAAACAGAAAAGAGACAATGGTTTTCTTAAAGGTGAATGTAAGTAGGCTAGTAGAAGAATTTTTTTTTTCATTATGAGTGCCTAGCATGGTGTCTGGCACATAGGTGCTTAATATGTGTTTGTTGGATGTATAAATTAAGGAAACTCATCAGAAACAAGTCATTTCAGTAAACATCTCTTAGGTCCCTTAGCCCTTGACTAGGCAAATAATATCATAGTTTAATATCTAGAAATAATTTTAGTGCAGAAAAATCTGTGAACAGTACATTTAAAAATCAAGCAACTGTATGGAGAAAGTGAAAAATCTTAACGAAAACAAATAAAACCTAAATAAATAGGCCCCAACTTCAAGGATGTGAAGAGTCATTTCTCCCCAAATTGATCTATAGGGTCAATGTAATTCCAATCAAAATTCTAACAGGTTAATTTGGGAACTTATCATACTGATTCTAAACTTCATTTAGAAGTGCAGAAGACCAAGAATAATTTTGACATTATTACAGAAAAAAGAATAGATGAGGAAAATTGCTCTGCCAAATGTCAATACTGTAGTAATTAGGATTTAGTGTGGTATTGGTATAGAACAGGCAAATTAACCAATAAAGCAGAATAGAATCTTAGAGTCATATTCACATATTTGGAAACAGTATAAAGGTATTGCGGATAACTATGTAAGAGAGAATGCAGAGACAGATGATAACCCATAAGGGGGAAAAATGAAATTGTATTATTACCTTACATCAAATTTAAACATTCCCAGTGGATTAAAGACCTAAATATAAAAGACGACTTTAAAACTACTAGAGATGGCCGGGCGTGGTGGCTCAAGCCTGTAATACCAGCACTTTGGAAGGCTGAGGTGAGAGGATTGCCCGGACCAATGGGTTTGAGACCAGCCTGGGCAACTTGATGGACATCGTCTCTACAATAAAATAAAAAAATTAGCCAGGTGTGGTAGCGCATGCCTGTAGTTCCAGCTACTTGGAACACTGGTGAAAGGATTGCCTAGGCCCAGCAGGTCGAGGCTGTGGTGACCAGGAGCATGCCACTGCACTCCAGCCTGGGGGACAGAGTAAGACTCCATCTCAAAAAAAAAAAAAAAAAAAAATTCCTTCCTGCTAATAATTTATTTTATGAACTGATGCTACAAAATATTTCTCAATGTGTCTTACTGATGCCAGGTGGGGTGCAGTGTGTTTTTCCATGGGTTCTTTGATTCTACCACAGAAAGGAATTTCAGAGCGAGTCCAAAGTATAGTTTTAGCTAGGATTTATTAGAAAGAAAAAGACATACTCAAAGAGCCTGGATGCCTTAAGAGAAAGGATGTGTTCTTGCCTTTGACAAGAAACTTTATATGCTTTTACAATGGTGCTTAAGAAATCATGAGCTAAGAGTGCAAGGCTGCAGGTATCTGGTCACGAGTTTTTATTATCATCTCTCAACCTTTAAGGTCACAAGGACCTTCTAAATAGTGAAAATTACTGTCCAACTAGATTTAGACTTTTCTTAGAACATCATGTCTTATGTACATGTTTTATGTAATTCCCTATTGTTTTTTTCTGTGATTTACTGCACTGATAGGTCTCACTTTCCAGTTGGGTGAAGGTCCATTAACTGATAAGAAAGGTGTCTGAACACTTACCCTATTTTAATTTAGACTTGCCTAAAAAACCTGCCTAACTACTTGTAAACTTTTCTTTTTGTTTTTTAGTCAGAGTCTCACTCTGTCGCCCAGACTGGAGTGCAGTGACACACTGCTAACGGCCACTGTAGCCTCGACCTGCTGGGCTCAGGCCATGCTTCCACCTCAGGCTTCCAGGTAGCTGGAACTACAGGCGTGTGCCACCATGCCCAGCTAATTTTTTGATTTACTATAGAGGTGAGAGGTCTTGTAATATTGCCCAGGCTGGTGTCAAACCCCGTGGGCTCAGACAGTCCTCTTGCCTCTGCCTCCCAAAGTGCTGGGATTGCAGGCATGAGCCACTGTGCCTGGCCTAAACTGTATTAACTATGCCTGCCTCACTACATTTGAGCAAGGTCATACAGTAGTACCCTTAACGCTTATAAACATCAGTCTCCTGAAAAAATATACTGTAGTACAGCAGGTAAATTTTAAATTTTATTAGGCATCTCAATTTTTTCAGTCTTACTGGTTTCTATAAGAGTATAACTACATTGGTTTTAGAATCTCCTGGGCCAATTTTCCCTTATAGTGAAGTGCTTGAACCTTTTCTTTTCAGCACATGGCACTGTCTGAGGCACATTTCCTTAGAGAATGTTATACAAGATTCTTAGTGGTGATGAACAATATGGAATCTATCTTAATATTACAATATCTAGCTTAATAAAGGTACTGTGTTTCATATATAGTGAAAATAATATTTTTATTATATTTCTTAAAATAGGTCCCTTTTTTAGGGGACCTATTAGCAAATAGGCATACTTATATAAGGCAAATCAAATATTTAACTAATACTGACCTTTGGGTTTTAAAGCCCTGAGGAACTGTGCTTTTACTGCCTTTTAACAAACTTTTATAGCAGTCTTGCAATTAAGTCAATTTTAGTGTAGTCCTATGTAACTATTAATAATCACATTTGCAGAGAGTATAAGAATGTAGAAAATAGCTTATAAGTGGAAAACAAAACAAAAATTGTATATGTTGATAATGTGTGTGTGTGTGTGTGTGTGTGTGTGTATTATACAATGCAGCCTTTGTATATTGGTATAATGTTTGGAGTTGGGATGGCTTCATTCAATTTTGTTTACCTGGAATCACAGACACTGAATCTAGGACTCACTTCATTAGTCTGTTGTAGTTAATACTGATTGATTCTTACTTTTGATGCTCAGTGTTGTGGATCATAACTGCTTTCTATATCTACCCTTCTCATGTAAATCTACCAATTTGCTAACTTTTATCCAAAGAACAAAATTCAGCCAAAGACATACCCTGTGCTGAGTGCTGTGGAGAAGTATAAAAATGGGCAAATGATTCCTGCCCTCAAGTTGTCTATAATAACAGACTTTTTCTCCTGTCAAATTCTTCCCCATTTCTATAACAATCTTCCACCTTCTCTATAATTTTCTACACCATTTGTATGCTGAATTGTAGATTCAGCTCCTCCAGAAGGCCTCTCTGTAATTTAGATATGTTTGTGTCAGTTCATAGTTTCCTGCCTGTACTTATTTTATCTCACTTTTATGTATATAAATCGTAATATCCTTATTCCCACCTATTGAAGTTGGTAGGCAGTAAAGCTATATCTCTTACACGTTAAAAACTGAAGGCTTAGAGAGAGGAAACAGAATCCGTTAGCATCATCCTCCATTTTCTCCCAAACTCCCCTAGTCCTAGGCATCTATAATCTTCTTTGTGTTTCTGTGTATTTTCTTATTCTGGATATGTCATATACATGGACTCATACAATATATGGCCTTTTGTGTCTGATTTCCTTCATTTAGCATAATGTTTTAAAGCTCATCGTGTTGTGATTTGTATCAGTGTTTCATTCCTTTCTGTGACTTTATTCATTAATCAGTTGCTGGACGTTTTTTCCTATTATGAATAATACTACTATAAATAGTTGTGCATAAATTTTTATGTGGATATGGGTTTTCATTTTTCTTGGGTATATATCTGGAAGTAGAATTGCCAGGTCATATGGTAGTTCTATGTTTAATCTTTTGAAGAGCTTCCAGACTGTTTTCCTAAGCAGCGACACCATTTTGCCTTTGGCAGGGGTGTATGTGTATGAGAATGTATGAGAATTCTGATTTCTTTACATCCTCTCCAACACTTGTTATTTTCTCTTTTTGATTATAGCCTGTCTTTCGATTATAGTATGAATCCTCCAACTTTTTTTTGTTGTTGTTCTTTTTCAAGATTCTGGGTCTTTCAAGATTTTCATGTGAATTTTAAAATTAGATTCTACATTTTTGTTAAAAATAAATGCCAGCTGAGGTTTTGATAGGGATTACATTGATTTTTTGTCTTCAGATCCATGAACATGGATGTGGTTTCCATTTATTTAGGTCTGTTTTATTTTTTTTCAACAATGTTCTCTAGCTTTCAGAGTCTAAGTTGTATATTTTGTTGAATTTATTTCTAAGTATTTTATTCTTTTTGGTGCTGGTATAAATGCAGTTTTCTCAAATCCATTTTCAGAATGGTAATAGACCTTGAATATACTTTTTTTCTTGCATTTACTCTTCGCCACAAGTCTAGGAGGTATTATTTCTTTTTGCAGATGAGAGAATAAATTCAAATAATTTAAATGATTTAGCCCTCAAGGCAACTAAGTTAGTATTTCTGGGTGGACACCTGGATAAATGAGGAGGCTGTTCACTTGACCTGACTGCAGACCCTTGCATGCTTTTCTTTTCCCTTTGACACTCAGGATGCAGTATCAGGAAGGTGAGAGGGAAAAGTCAAGGTGTCTCAAGTTAATGAGCTATTCAAAAAACAGAGTTTAGCCGGGCTCGGTGGCTCAGCCTGTAATCCCGTGCCTTTGGGAGGCTGAGGTGAGTGGATTGCCTGAGCCCGCGGGTTCGAGACCCGCCTGGGCAACGAGACCTCATCTCTACAATAAATTTTTAAAAAATCAGCCGGGCATGGTAGCGCATGCCTGTAATTCTGGTTACTTGGAAGGCTGAGGCGGAAGGATCTCTGGAGCCCAGCAGGTCGAGGCTGCAATGGCCGGGAGCGGCCACTACACTCCAGTCTGGGCGACAGAGTGAGACTCCAACTCAAAAAAAAAAAAAAAGAAAGAAACAGAGTTGGATCTTGAATAGTGATGAGAAGGATGATTCATTCTGTCCTGTCTCTTACGCCTTCTGGATGTATTTGGAGGCAGTTTGCTTCAGTGATCAAAAGCCCAGTTCCTGGGTTTGAGCTCTGGCTTCACCATTTAATTTGCTTTCTGACTCAGCAAGTAACTTTGATTCTCTAGCTTTCATTTTCTTCTGTAAAGTAATGCAGCTGTAAGGCCTCCTTACCTCATAGGGTTGTTAAAAAGATTAAATCCGTCTGGGTGTGGTGGCTCAAGCTTATAATCTGAGCACTTTGGGAGGCCGAGGTGATGGGATTGCCTGAGCCCATGGGTTCAAGAACAGCAACTTGGTGAGACCTCATCCCTACAATAAAAAAATTAGCCAGATGTGGTAGCCCGTACCTGTAGTTCCAGCTACTTGGAAGGCTGAGGTGGAAGGATTACTTGAGCCCAGCATGTCGATGCTGTGATGGCTGTGAGCGTGCCACTACACTCCAGCCTGGGTGTTGGAATGAGACTCCAACTCAAAAAAAAAAAAAGATTAAATCAAATGCTATTCACATTTGTAAAGCTTGTAGCCCAGGGCCTAGCTCATGGTAAATGTTCAGTTTTTCAGTTCAGTGTTTACAACAGCTGTTCTTTTGCTCATAACTTTATGCTTATTCCATGTTCATTTTTCTCTTTTCAGTACAAGTTCAGGGATCTAACCGTGGAAGAACTAAAGAATGTAAATATGTTTTTCCCACATTTCAGATATTCCATGGACACTTATGGTAAGACTCATCCTCTAGTTTTTGCTGCATTATTTGAACTACTAATTTATCTGGTTCTAGAGAATTACAAAGTCATAATTTCTGATTTCACTATGTTTTTCCTCAGATTTTGAGCTGTACTTTGTGACCTGTGATTTCTGGGGAAATTAAAGTTAATTCAATACACATTGTATTCATTCTCTGTTGCTGCTGTAACAAATTACCACAAACTTAGTGTCTTAAAAAGCACAAATGTACTATTATAGTTTTTTAGGCTAGAAGTCCACCACACATTTCTATAACTTAGAAATTCAACTAGACATTCAACTTGACTAAAATCAAGGTGTCAGCAAGATCTGGGGGAGTATTCTGTTTCCTTGCCTTTTTCAGTTTCTAGAGGTCCCCCATCTTCAAAGCCAGCAATGTTGCATGTCTCTAGTCATTCTTCTAGAGTCAATTTCCTTCTCACTACAGATGGGAAAGGTTCTCGGCTTTTTAAGGACCGTGTGATTAGATTAGACCAACTCCAGTAATACAGAATAATTTTCCCATCTCAGGCTCCTTAATTTATCTTTTAAGGCTAGTTAAGTGATCAGGGTACTTAATTTAATCACATCTAAAAAGTCCCTTTGCCAGGTAAGGTGACGTATTCACATGTTCCAAGGATTAGGTAATGGACATCTTTGGAGCACCTTTATTCTGCCTACCACATATATGATTATTTTAAATTATTAATAAAAAAGTGTTATATTGTTTATTTACAGTGATGAGCTGATTATCTAAGAAAGATTTTGCTTTATTATCGTTCAAAAAATTTGGACTACAACTTGTAGTTGGAGATAACTTTTTGTTTTTTAGAAAGCAGGATTTATTGAGATATTGAAAGGACAGAAAATCTCCCACAGTGGGAGGGAAATACATTTTATATCATGATCTCATATACACATAACTAAAATATTGTGTCCGCTCTGGCTTTTTATTTTCTCTTCTGTTCATCTCATTTCATTCCATTTAAAAACAATTGCTGGTTGAGACTCACTACATTGATTTCAGGGCCCAGGAATTAGTCAAAATTAATGGCTTTGAAAAACGTTTTTATTCTACATGTGTGTTTTAAATTTGAATTAGTTTAGGTTAAGAAAACATATCTAATTTAGGTACATGTATATATAATAGACGTCTTGAGAAGTTCTTGAAATATGGCTTAGCACAATAGCTCAGGCTTGTATATGTGGAAGAAAGTATTAGATTTAGATTTGTCTGTGACTGTCCTCTTGATTAGCACCTAGTTATTTGGTGCTACATAAATGCCAGGAATAAGGGCTATAATAGCTACTATTTATTGGATATACTATGTTATCTTAAGTATTTTACAACCAAAACTGTGTGGTTTTATTGTCTTCATTTTGTAAACAGAGGCTCAGAGTTTAAATAGCTTGCTCAACTCTTCGTCTTACATAGCTAGTAAGGGATGGGGTTGAGATTTGTACCTATGTCTGTCTTGTACACTGTATGAATACTGCTTACTCTAATAAATTGTCTTTTTTCATCATATGGATTTATCATTTTATTGTACCAATTCTTATTCTCTTTTCTCTATCTAGAGAATACTCTGGTGCCATTAAATCCTCAAACCATAGTATTAATATTGTCAGGTATATTTTTTAAATTGGAAGCAATGACATCATACATCATAATGAACATCTGTTTTGGCTTTTTGAATAATTTGATTGGAAAGTGAATATTCACACTTTTTTTTTGTGAGTTGAAGTCTCACTGTTGCTCAGGCTGGAGTGCAGTGGCATACTCATGGCCACCGCAGCCTCGGCCTGCTGGACTCAGGCGATCCTTCTACCTCAACCTTCCAAGTAGCTAGAACTACAGGCGCACACCACCATGCCTGGCTAATTTTTTTTTTTTATTGTAGAGACGAGGTCTCACCATGTTGCCTAGGCTAGTCTCGAACCTGTAGGTTCAGGCAGTACTCTAGCCTCTGCCTCCCAAAGTGTTGGGATTATAGGTGTGAGCCACTGTGCCCAGCAAATACTCACACTTATAGGTACTCAACCACATTTAATGGTTATTCTGTGTCCCTAAGTAACCATCCCGATTCCACTCCTTTTTTCATTCAGTTTTTTCCATGGAGTGGTCATTTCACCCATTGTTACTTTTCACTCTTAATTCAAGGTAAATGCTTGTACTTATGTATTCTCTTGACACTTGTGTTTTCTGTGGCAGCCTCTGCAATGATCTGAATATTTGTATTCCCCCTAGATTCATATGTTGAAATTCTCACCCAGAAAGTGATGGTGTTAGAGCCTTTGGGAGGATCTTTGGCAGAGATCTCATGAGTGGGATTAGTGTCCTTAAGGAGGCCTGAGAGAGACCCCTGCTTGCTTCCACCTTGCCCTTCCCACCATGTGAGGACACAACAAAAAGTCAGCTGTGAACTGACAGCTCTGGAAGCAGACATCAAATCTGCTACTACCTTGATCTTGGATTTCCCAGCTTCCAGAACTGTGAGATATAAATTTCTGTTGTTTATAAGCCTCCCAGTCTATGGTATTTTGTTACAGCAGCCTGAACAGACTGAGACAGCTTGGTTTCCTCTTTTCCCTTTCTGAAATAACTTATTTTTTGGTAATAGAATTAGGTCTCGCTATGTTGCCCAGGGTGGTCTTGAACTTCTGGCCTCAAGTGTTTCTCCTACCTCAGCTTCCCAAAGTGCTGGGATTACAGGCATGAGCCACTGTGCCTGGCTTCCCCTTTCTGATAGGTTATCAAGTCAAGTCTATTTAGAATTTTTTTTTCCTCTGCTCATATAGGATAGTGTTACTGAGGCATTAAGAGACTGCATTCCAAGGTTGTTTGATTGTTTGAAACCAGAGTTAGTGCTTTCTATATTCAGTCCTGAAGTTAGGGTATTGGTTCTCTTCCAGTATGTCCCAGTTATTGATAAGAAGGTTGAAATTGAAGAGATATGAATATTGAAAAAAGGTTGACAATAATAGAGTTAGAGAAATTAAATAATATAATTATCAATCTTTCTAATAAAAGTTTGCTTTAAAAACACTGCTAACAGTTGTTCATCTAACTATAAATGTGACTATAATTGATTTGTGACATGTGACAATTATTTAATAATGACTTCACATTTTATAATCCTCTTTTTTTTTTTTTTTTTTTTTGGCTTGAGGTCTTATTCTGCTGCCTAGGCTAGAGTACAGTGGCATAATCACGGCTCACCACAGCCTCGACCTCCTGGGCTCAGGCAATTGATCCTTCTGTTGCAGCCTCCCAAGTAGCTAGGCAAGTGCCACTATGCCTGGCTCATTTTTTTATTTTTATTTTTTGGTAGAGATGAGGTCTTGCTATGTTGCCCATGCTGGTCTCAAACTCCTGGACTCAAGCAATCCTGCCTCAGCTTCCCAGAGTGCTGGGATTACAGGTGCCCGGCCTAATACTTTACTTCTTATTAGGGTTTTCACATTATCTCATTTGATCCTTTGACAACTTTGTAAAGCAGTCTTACTATCTTTGTTTTGTAGATGATGGAAGTGAAGATCAAAGGGATTAAAGTCACCCAAAGTAACATGACTTAAGTAGGGAAGGTGGGCCTAGAATTTGGGATTTCAGTATCAAAGTCCTGTGTTTTTTCAGCTACCCTCACTGCTTTCTAAGTGAACAGCATCTGATCATTTGCCCTTTTTGGCAGGTTGACTCTTTCTTAGATTATGTTTTTTAGAGATTGTGTGGTGTGTGTGTGCACACGTGCACGAGTGGGTTCATGTGCACACACATGTGAGCACTTACATACTTCACTAGAGTTCTTTCTGCTTCTAATTGTATGTTTTGGGACTTTTTTTATTCCAGTTTTTAAAGATAGTTCCCAGAAAGACCTGCTGAATTTTACTGGCACTATTCCTATAATATATCAAGGTAAGTGTGGAAGTTGAATACATGTGAAGTTCTAAAAGAGCAGTTCCTTTAATAAGAACTTAAATTTGCTTATGCCACAATATTCTCAAAGTATTTTTACATACATATGATCCTGTGTACAGGACCTTGCTTAATAGGATCTGGCAGGATTCTATTTCAGTCAAGGAACTATTAGAATAATGTCAACAAGTTCAATTCAACAAATACTGTCAACTTCTGGGTCCACTACTCTGCTCAGTTCTGGAGTACAGAGGAGAGTAAGACAGACATAGGCCTGCCTTTGGAGAGAATAATCTCTGTCTTCCAACCTTTTGGAAGGGCCCCACCTTTATCTTCATTACGTCTAAATTTTATTCTCCCTCCTTTTTCCTCTCTGGGATACAGCATTCTTCATTCCATAGGTTAAACTGAATGTTAGCCTGGTCTGATTTAGCTAAAACCACACAACTAGTATTAGGCTAAAACTTAAAATCTAACAGAAAATTTTTAAAACACAGGGATTGTTAAAGCTCAAAGCAACACATTATAGGGTGACCTAACAGATTAACATAGCTCAATGTTTACCCAAAAAGAAAGAAAAATAATCACTAACTTCTCCTATACTCAACTTTTAGCATTTGCACAGACCTATTTCCTCCTGTGTTCAATAACAACTAACCTTTGAGATAGATATCATAAGAAGGCTACTTATTTATACTATGACTTAAAGATTGCCAGTGAATCTTTATACGGATGTATTCCAATGTATTTCTCTAAAATGGTGGCTGAAATTACACCATTTAGAAATTTATTTCTCTTTTAAAATGCAAATAATCCCAGGAAGAATAACATTTAAAATCACTAACATATAGTCCTGTGTTTATAGGAAATTTCTTGTAAGTATCTGTTGAAAGATTGAGTTAGTTTATTTAATTACTGCTGGCAACACTGATGGCTTAGGAATAAATTAGTTTACTGGGCGTTTGAAAGAGGACATATACAGTTGGGCTTGGTGGCTCAGCCTGCAATCCCAACACTTTGGGAGGCCAAGGCGAGTGGATTGCCTGAGCCCCTGGGTTCGAGACCAGCCCAGGCAACTTTACACGACCTTGTCTCTACAATAAATAAATAAATAAATAAATAAGTTAGCTGGACACAGTAGTGTGTGCCTATAGTTGTGGCTACTTGGAAGGCTGAGGCAGAAGTTTCGCTGAAGCCCAGCAAGTCAATGCTGGGATGACTGTCAGTGTGCCACTGTACTCCAGCCTGGGCGACGGGTGAGACTCCAACTCAAAAAAAAAAAAAAAAGAGGACATATGCTAAAACGTAGACTGAAAAGGATTTGGAAACCAGATAGGGAGACAACAGTGGAGCTTGCTATCTCTTAGAAAGAGTTTAGCATTATGCAATGGGAATATGTTACCCAGAAGACACCAGGAAGCTGAATTTTGGGGGACTTCTTTCAAAGTAGGCGCTTCTTTATACTGACCCTTAGACCATTGCAAACCCTCCTTAACTTCTCCTCCCCTCTGTGATGACTTGTTATTAGAAGTACACTCGTGTTTTGTTCTGCTTCTGTTTCTGTCCCACCCTGACACTTCCTTTGCCCCAGCAGACACTAGTAAATGCATGGGAATTCATTGTGTTTTTATGAATAGGAATGTGATTGGAGACCAGCCATGGGCTCCATGCAGAGATTGCAGAATGAGGTAGGCAAAACTGGCAGAGAGTTGATTTTCCTTTTCCTTCCTTGTTCCTCCACTGCCATGCTCTCCTATTGTTTTCCGACTGCCTTGAGAACTTGACTCAGACCTGTTCCCCATTTCTTGTATTCTACAGTTATCCTGGTTAGAAGCAAGAAAGAAAGGGAAAGAAGGGAGAGCTAGGAAAGGAAAGAGGGAGAGGAAAAGGGAAGGAAACTGATTATGGTAATTCATTCTGAGGAATAAAGGCCATTCTGACCCACCTCAGTGATTTGGAGGTAGTTGCATATTAACAGAGAAGCCTATTAATTTAAATGAATTACTGCTTAGTAGCATTTTAGTTTCTAGGATGGTGTAGGGAGATAACATGAGGGCAGAAAAGCTCTTTCATTAGCACTCTGCCTGTCCTGCAGCCTTCAAGCTATGTTATTGATCCTTTTTTTTTGAGTTGGAGTCTCACTCTGTCACCCAGACTGGAGTGCAGTGGCTGCTCCCGGCCACCGCAGCCTCGACCTGCTGGGCTCCGGCGATCCTTCCGCCTCAGCCTTCCAAGTAGCTGGAACTACGGGCGTGCACTGCCACGCCCGGCTGATTTTTTGATTTATTGTAGAGATGAGGTCTCGCTGCCCAGGCGGGTCTTGAACCCGCGGGCTCAGGCAATCCACTCACCTCAGCATCCCAAAGGCGTGGGATTACAGGCTGAGCCACCGAGCCCGGCTGTTATTGATTCTTATCCTGGAGTCTTCCCCAAGGTAGTAGTGCTACTGTGATGTCTTATTTTTTTTTCCTAGTACATTTTTCTTTTCTTTTTTTGAATCAAAACCTTGCTCTGTCTCTCAGGTTGAAGTACAGTGGTACAGTCACAGCTTACTGCAGCCTCTGATTCCTGAGCTCAAGCGATCCTTTTGCATCAGCCTCCTGAGTAGCTGGGAGTACAGGCACGTGCCACCACATCCCTAGCTGCTTTGTATGTGTGTGTGTGGAGAGAGAAGAGGTCTTGCTATGTTGCCCAGGTAGTCTCAAACTTCTGGCCTCAAGGGATCCTCCGCCTCAACCTCCCAAATGCTGGGATTACAGGCATGAGCCATCACACCCAGCCCTTTGCTTTACTTTGGACTAGAATTATATCAACTAAGTATGAATGAATATTAGTTATTTCCTGCTGATTTGGAAGTCAGAATGCATTATCTGTAAGATGAGTCAATAATAGAGCCTCTCTCAGAGTTGTGAGGCTTAAATGAATTATGGTAAATAAAGCTCTTGACATAGTGCCTGGCACATAGTAAGTGCCCAATAAATGTTGACTGGTCTTATTTGTCTGCTTTTTTTACTCTTTTAGTTAACCACTTTTATTACTATAATGATAATACATGCTCATACTAAAAAAATTTAAACAATTGGGAAGGGATGAGGTTAAACTTGTATCTAACCTTCTCCTACTCAGTCCTATTCCCCAAATAAAACTATTAATATTTCTTTTTGCATATCTTTAGAAATTTTTGTATTATTTCTTATACATCCAAGATTATATTAGGTCATGATGACACTTTTTTTTATACACCTGGCGTTTTTTCTGCATATACCTGTTCTTTTTTTTGAGTCAGAGTCTCACTCTATTGCCCAGGCTGACTGGAGTACAGTGGCACGCTCACAGTTTCCACAGCCTCGACCTGCTGGGCTCAGGCGATCCTTCTGCCTCAGGCTTCCAAATAACTAGAACCATAGGTGCATACCACCATGTTGGCAAATTTTTTTTGTTGTAGAGATGGGGTCTTGCCAAGTTGCCCTAGCCAGCCTCAAACCCCTAGATTCAGGCAATCCTCGTGCCTCCACTTCCCAAAGTGCTGGGATTATAGGCGTGAGCCACTGCACCTGGCTCATATACTAATTCCTTAGAGATATGTATCATCTTAAGATGATATGTATCTAGACTTTATTTACATCTAACTTAAATTACATTCTTGTGATATAATTAGTTTATTTTTATGTAATTAATTTAGTTTTTGAGATAATGTCTTGCTCTGCTGCCTATGCTGGAGTGCACTGGCACTATCATAGTTTATTGTCAACCTCAAAGTCCTGGGCTCACTTCTTCCTGTCTCTGCCTCCAGAGTAACTGGGACTACAGGTGCCCACCACCACACCTAGCTTATTTTTTGTAGAGACACTATGTTGCCCAGGCTGATATCGAACTCCTGACCTCAAGTGATCCTCCTGCCTCAGCCTCCCAAAGTGTTGGGATTACAAGCACGAGCCACCACGCCTAGCCCAATAACTTAAAATCTGAGGTCTCTGTACCAGAAGTTCTGACTCTTCGGTGCTGAATTACTAAAAGCTAGATGGCCGGGGTAGGAGTCAAGGTATTTGCTGAACTGGAAAGAGGGAAGGAAGAAGAGACTAGAGAACACTAGTAGTGAGACCCTACCAGTTAGACATGGGAATCTGGGTCACTGGGTGCTTTGCCAGGCATGTACAGTTAACATGCATGAACTTTACTGGTGATGGGCATTGATGGAGGCAACAGATCCTTGACCAACCTTCACAGAGGGGATACCTTCAGTAGATATTTATTTCCTTTTCTTTAATATGTAATGATTAATAAAGAAAGTGGCTACATCAGCATTGGGCTACCATTCCAGCTGTATTAGTAAACATTAGGGACATTTTTTTGTCTAGACGCGGTGACTCAAGCCTATAATCCCAGCACTTTGGGAGACTGAGGTGAGGGGATTGCCTGAGCCCATGGGTTCAAGAACACCCTGGCAACTTGGCAAGACCTCATCTCTACAATAAATCACAACATTACAAAATTAGCTGGGCATGGTAGCCTGTGCCTGTAGTTTTGGCTACTTGGAAGGCTGCGGCGGAAGGATTGCCTGAGCCCAGCAGATCAATGCTGTGATGGCCGTGAGCATGCCACTGCACTCCAGCCTGGGTGATGGAGTGAGATTCCTACTCAAAAAAAAAACCAAAAAACATTTTTTTTACATTGCCTAAAACAGTAGCTTTCAAATGTTTTGACTGTGATTCATAATAAGAAATACATTTTATAGCTAACTAGCCTATATATATGTATATCTAAAATTACCACCTGGCATGCATTCAATTTTCAATTCCATTTTAAAATATTGTTTACAATCCACTAAATTAATTTCATGGGCCATTTATTGCGACCACTGGTTGAAGAACACTGGTCTGGAATATACCACACATTAGTAACTTTTGAAGAAATGTGATGGTGTGTCTTGGTCCTGTTGGTCACTTTGTGGTGCTAAGATGACTTGTATAATCATAGGGTTATCTATGGACCAACAACCATGGGCATGTCCATACCCATACTGCAAATACACAAAAGCAGAAGAGGAATATGGTTCTGAGAATGACCAATATAAAATCAGTAGACCCCCAGGTACTGGAGACACTTCTCTAATGTACCGATTTTCAGTTCAAGCTGCACAATAGCTTTATGTGGGAAGCTTTTAAAAAATGTCCAGCTCCCATCCCATTGAATCAGGAGCTTTGGGGGCGCGGCCAAGATACTGTTGTATTTTTGAAGTTTTTAAGTGTTTCTAATGTGCGGACACAGCTATTATTGTGCTTAGGGGAGGAAGAAGCAAGATGAAAAAAGTAGCTTTCAGTGGAACGAGGTTTTCCTTAGTAAGAAAATAATTGTATCTGGCCTATTTCTAAAATGAATTTGAAGTAAAAAGTACCTTTCATAGTATATACTTACCTTGTCATTACTATTCTAAGCGTTCTTCACATCAACTGATTTCATCCCAACGCCTCTGTGGGATAGAGACTGTTATTATCCTTATTTTATAGAGAAAGGAATTGAGTCACAGAGAAGTTAAGTAACTTGCCTAAGTCACACAGCTAGTAATGTGTGGAACGGAAATTTCAACCCAGGCATTCTTGTTCCTGAGTGAAAGACATTTGCAATAAGATTATGAAAGCAGCAATAAATATCAAGAGATAGAATAGACTAGCTAAGGTAATATGTCAGACTCCTAGTCTAAGATTGTTTTTATGCTTATATTAGATTTAACTTTGGGCTTTCTGGCAACCAAGGTAGTCAGAGATTTTGGCTCTTGTTAGGCATGACCTGTATTAGAATTAGAGAAGCATACATTCAAGTTCTTGTCTCCACTCTGTTCTTAAGTGGCTTTTTTACTTCATTGTAGCCATCATGAACAAAGCCTACTTCCTTTTCTGTTAATTTAGTATACTAGAGTACTTCTTAAAAGTGGTGTTTCTTTTAGTGTTTCCAAGAGATGCATAGGTCATTTGCATCAGAATTTTCGGGAATGTGTATATGTGGGTATAGGTGTGTGTAAGATTGTTTAAAATGCAGAGTTAGGGGCCCCATCCCACATCTACTAAATCTCAATCTCTGGAGGTGAATCCCAGGAGTCTGCATGGCTTTGGGTTCTTCCAGTAATTCTGATGGACACTAAAATGTAAGAATTACTGGACTAGTGACAGTTAAGTTTCTTTTCAGCTCTAAGTTCAGTGTATCTAACTCAGCTTATGTGTTATAGTATCTAATTATTGAGCTCCTTGAGGACAGGTGTCAAACTCAGTTTGGTTCATTCATTTTTCGTTTGTTCAATCTTACTCATGTAAGAAACTTTTATTAAGCAGCCAGTATGTTAGGTACTTTTATACAGTTTCATATACTTGGTGCCTGGAATATAGAAATTAATTAGACATAATTCTTTCTAGAAGTTTACAGTGTAAAAAGAAAACAGACCTGTAATTTCACTGTAGAATAAGTATAAAAATAGAGGTATTCCATTATCTTTTAAGAAAGATGCACTATCTCTGCTTGGGTAGGGCAAAGAAAATTATATAGAGAAGATGCTATATCCCAGACTTCTGGCACAGTAGACCCTGCAAATATTTATTGAATTGAATTGTTTGAACTAGCCATTGTCTCAACTAAATTTACTTAAGTATTATACTGTGTTCTAATAGGAACATATGTCCAATGTGAATGTGGATGAAATGGGGGAAAGAGGCCTTGATTTACATTCATTCTTTATATATAAACTTGACTGCACATTTCTTAAAATGACACCTAGCTGTATAATAAATATAATAAATATGCTTCATTATTGTTTTAAGATGTGTTTATTTGTTTCAAATAGGTAATACATATAACATACCAATTCGTTTCTGGATTTTGGATTCTCACCCTTTTGCTCCCCCCATTTGCTTCTTGAAGCCAACTGCAAATATGGGGATCTGTGTTGGAAAACACGTGGACGCTCAAGGCAGAATATACTTGCCCTATCTCCAAAACTGGAGCCATGTAAGACCAGTTTCATTTTTCTTCAAAAAGCTTTCACCGTATTTTTCTGAATATTTATCTCTGATTATGGTGGTACAGATAAATGCTGCATTTTTTTTTTCAATGATATTTTTCATTTGGTCTTTGAAAGTAATTTGAAATTGAGCTCTGTAGGGTCACCCAAGCTCCAGAACCCTGATGATAAAGTATGTACAAAGCTACTCTCTCTGAGTTTGGGGAGACTTTGTTTGCTCCTTGTCTTTTTTAAAAAAATATTTTATTTTATTTAAGATATGTGGTACACTTCAGGATTAGGCAGATAAGTAGTCATCCTACAGGTAAAGTTTGGGCCTCCCTTTGGTCCCTGCTTTACTTTTTTGAGATCAGTTACCCTTATTAAAGTTATATGCCCCTCTTCCTTCCCCTGGCAGCATCCCACTACTGCCAAACTCTTTCTTATAGTTATGATCAATGTTCAGGGTCCACTTACAAGTGAGAACATGTGGTACTTGGTTTTTTATTTCTTATGTAACATATATATATGGTTTTGCCTGTTTTTTATTCTTACGTAATGTAATCTTCTGTGGCATGCTTTCACTTCATTATGTTTATGAAACCCATCCATATTGATCTATTTAATTATAGTGTTTTATGGGTCCTCACATTTTAATTTTGTATTCTGCCTTTTTCATTTACCATTGAGCATTTCTTCACGCCAAACTGTTTTTAATAAATATATGCTTTTAAATTTTTGCCTGATGATCTAGCATGAGGATATTACATAATGTAATTACAGATTGCCCTGTTGTGAGAAATTTAATGATGAACATCCTTAAATGTAAATATTTGTGTATATCTTATGTATCTCTAATAGTTTGATAATGATAAATCTCTAGGAATAGAATTATTGGATCAAAGATTTTCAGTATTTTTGAAGTTTTCTTAGATAAAGGCAAATTGGCTTCTAGAAAGTTAGACAAAATGTATTTCTGCCATTTGTAGACGAAAACATAGGAAGGTACCTATTCTATAGTACCCTTGCTCTCATAGATGGTATTACCATTAAAACTAAACAAGGTCTGGCTCATTGGCTGAACCTGTAATCCCAGCACTTTGGGAGGCTGAGGCAAGTGGATTGCCTGAGCCTGCAGGTTTGAGACCACCCCGGGCAAGTTGGCAAGAGCTTGTCTCGACTATAAAATAAAATAAAATAAATTAGTCAGGCATGGTAGTATGCACTTGTAGTTCTGGCTACTTGGAAGGCTGGGACAGAAGGATTGCCTGAGGCCTGTGGGTCAACATTGGGGTGGCTGTGAGCGTGCCACTGCACTCCAGCCTGGGCGACAGAGTGAGATTCCAACTTAAAAAAAGAAAAAAAAAAAACTAAACAAATATTTGCTTATCTCTATACATTGACTTACACAGATATACAGTATTCTCTCATTTTTGTAAGTAGTTTAAAAATTTATGAAAGGATAATTTATAATATATTTTTATATGCCCACAAAGTTGTAGGACTGAGGACTGGGATATGTCAGAGTTGAATGTGGTTGTAGTAAAGAATGCATTTGTTTCTATGGCCTTACTGCCCTCAATGCACCAAATCTCGTCTTATCTTGGAAGCAAATCATTGTTGAGAAAAGGATGCATTAGTATCATCATTTATTTCATAGACATCTTGTAAAAAGGTGTATAATTATGGATATATCTTGCTTTGTTTTTATGGTTTTCTGTTTTCCAAATATAAAACCTTTAAAAAGAAGAAAAAAGTAATAGAAAAAGAAAGGACATACACCAAATTTTCAACAGTAGAAGTTGACTTTTTACTTTATGAACTTTGTTTGCATTACTTGATGATGAAATAATATTGCCAGTTAAGTCCGGTGCAGTGGCTCATGCCTGTAATCCCAGCACTTTGGGAGGCTGAGGTATGAGTATTGTTTAAGCCCAGGCATTTGAGACCAGCCTGTACAACATAGTGAGATCTCTCTCTCTACAAAAAAACAAAATAATAACCAGGCATGGTAGCATGTGCCTGTAGTCCCAGCTACTCTGGAAGCTGAGAAGGATCACCTGAGCCCAGGAGTTTGAGCCGTTAGCACACACACCTAATATTTTGATTTTTTGTAGAGACAAGTTCTCGCTATGTTGCCTAGGCTGGCCTGGAATTCCTGATCTCAAGCAATCCTCCCACCTCAGCCTCCCAAAGTGCTGGGCTTCTAGGTGTTAGCTACCACTCTCAGTGGTAGTATTCTTTGCTAAAATTTTTGTGTAACTTTTTTATTTGTGTGTATCCTGCAGCCTAAATCTGTCATTGTTGGATTAATTAAAGAAATGATTGCCAAGTTTCAAGAGGAACTTCCCCTGTATTCCCTGTCATCATCTGATGAGGCACAGCAAGTAGACTTGCTAAACTATATTGCAAAGATCACTGAAGGTTTGTATTTTTGTCAGATTGCCTTGAGGGTTATGAATTTATAGTTTCTCACTAAAATCCTTTTCTCTCTTCTACTTGATTTTTATAAATAACTATCTATATGTATGTATGTGCTTTGAATTAGAAATTCTTGTACTTTTATCATGGGATATTACCATATAGTTCTGATGAATTTGGTTTCTTAAAATGTAAAAAATATTAGTTCCAGGTAAAATAATTCTTATTTTGTTCACAGTGACTTGATATACATCAACGATTCTAAATCTTTTTCACTATATGTTTATGCAGCTTTTTGGCTTATTCAATATATTGAACCAGAGGATCTATGATTCTTCATTGAGGATCAAGCCAAATACCCATGCTTAGAAAAATTTAGTAAGGTGTTAGACATTTCTGTAATGCAGACCAGAGCAGTAAGAGTCAGAATGTTTTCCAGAATTACAGAAAGCCTTCTTCTTTAGAGTCTTTTTGTTTCTCTATCACCCAGGCTGGAGTGCATGGCACACACTCATGGCCATTGCAGCCTCAACTTCCTGGGCTCACGCGATTCTTCCACCTCAGCCTCCCAAGTAGCTGGGACAACAGGGGTGTGCCACCACACCTGGCTAATATTTTGTATTTTTTAAATAGAGACGAGGTCTCACTATGTTGCCCAGGCTGGTCTCGAACTCCTGGGCTCAAGTAATTTTCCCTCTGTGGCCTTCCAACGTGGGGATTACAGGCATGAGCCACCACGCCCAGCCTCTTTAAAGTCTTATATAATACTTTTTAAACACTTAGAAAAATATTTTTAAAGGATAGCCTCTATTTCGTAGAATATTTAACAGGAGACTCCTGTATTTTGTGCATTCATTTGTTCACTGGTGTTTTTTTGAGTGCTAGTTATGGACTAGCATCATGTTTTCTTTCTGAGCTATTGAAGGCTGGTATATTTTTTTAAAGATGCCAAGAAGATTTTTGATACTAATTTTGAATTCTCAGGATAATGTACTTTTCTTTTCAGGTGTCTCAGGCATAAATTCAAAGAGCTGGGCAAATCATGAGAGTAAAACACTCAGTAAAGTTACTGTGGTTGGAGGTGGAGAGTTGGGTGTTGCCTGCACATTGGCAATTTCAGCAAAGGTATGTAAGCAGAGTGGTTATATGCCTGTCATAGTGCTGCACTTTTAGGCAGTTTATATTTAACATACAAAAAGTAATGGCTTCATTTTGTCATATAGGAAAATCTCATTTTGCCTTAAAATATATTTAGTAAGTTCACCAAAAAAAAAAAAAAAATAGCTGAAAGCTCTCATCAGTGATGTTGCTTCTTAATTAGCAGTTAGTCATGGAAGAAGCTTTGAAAAGTGATTTGAACAATGGGCTCCTCCTAATCCAAGGGAAACTTCAACTTGACATTCATCTGACTTACTCACAAATTCTTTTGTGTTTTCTGAATCATGCTGCTTTAATTAAACTCTTATTTAACATAATACTTAATTTTAGCTCTTTCAAAAATTAGCTTTTTCTTTTAAAGGATTGCCTTTTCTTATATAATTGCTTTCTTTTAGAATCAAGTTTCTGAGTTCATATTTTACACTCATTTAGGATTTATTTATTTGTTAATCAGTCCTTTTTACTAGATCTTCTCTATCTGAATTGTTTACAGAAAGGCTTCAGTCCTTTTGCAGAGAAGTTCAAAAGACCCGTCCACTTTTTTCCAGGGCCCAGTATCCTGGTAACAACATATCTTGTGTCTTTTGAGAGATATAGCTCAGAGAACAGAATAACTGTTCTATGTGTTTATTTGGTAGCTGGCATTAGTTTTTCTTTTATATGTAAATCTGATCGTTTTGCCATCTAAATCTTTTTCTTTTCATTTAAGACTCACATGTGTCTTGGAGGTGGGTTCTACTTCAGCAAATAATTAAATTATATCCAGGGAGCTAAAAAATTTTATATGCCAACTTTTGGCATATTTATAGTTTCATTTCATCTAAATACACAATTACCTCTTAATTAGAATTTAAGTTGTTTTTAGGCTTTGGTTTCTAAATAAAATGCTTCTATAAACATTACAAGTTGCTTATTTTCTCATCTGAATTTTTTTTGGTTCAACATAATTTCAAAAATAGTAGTGAGTCGGAGGGTGTGAATGTTTTTTATGGCATTTTTTTTTTGAGTCAGGGTCTCACTCTGTTGCCCAGGCTGTAGTGCGTGGCAGGGTCATAGTCTCAACCTCCTCAGACTCAGGCGATCCTTCTACCTCAGCCACCTGAGTAGCTGGGACTATAGGTGCACACCAGCATGCCTGACTAATTTTTTGTTGTTGTAGAGACAAGGTCTTGCTATGTTGTCCAGACTAATCTTGAACTTCTGGGCTCAAGCAATCTTCTTGCCTTGGCCTCTGGGATTACAGTGCTGGTATTGCAGGCATGAACCACTGAGCTTGGCCTCTGTGGTACTTATTACATATTGCTAGATTGCACTTCAGAGAGGCAGAATTAATTTATGCAGCTAACTATAACGTGCATATCATCCTGATTTTGGCAGCCCTAATAATACTGAGTTTATTAATTTTATTTGTCTTTTTTTTTCTCTTTTTTTTGGTAAGCATTGGAAGGCACCTTAAAGTCATGTTTTCTAACTGTTAGAAGACTGTCGCTGTCATTTGTCTCTGAACTGTCTTGGTGGAAAATTGTTTTCATTTTTATTTTTAAACATATTTTAATACAAGACACAGTATTCAAATTGCAACATATAAGTCATGTCCATAAATCACTATTTTGATTGCAGTAATTATAGTAGTTATAATAGTGGCAATAGTAGCAGAGGTGATAGCAGGTCATTAGCATTTACTGAATGCTTATTTGTTGCTGGGCACTTGTATAGACACTTGACTCATTTTTATAACAACACTATTGCTTAGGTATTGTTATTATCGCCATTTTACGAATGAAGACACCAAACAAAGCATAGGGAGGTTTCCCAACTTGCCCAAAGTCACACTGTTCATAAATGATGGAGTCAGGATTTGAAGACAGTAATCTACTCACCAAAGCCTGTATCCTAGGGCCTTACTACTCAGAAGTATGGTTTTCAGACTAACAGCATTGGCATCACCTGAGATCATGTTAGCAATGCATAATCCCAAGCCCTAACCCAGACCTACTGAAGCAAAGCCTGCATTTTAATAAAATCCCTGGTGATCTGTTTGCTTCACTGACCCCATTACATGGTGATCAATGAAAGCTTTTCAAGCTCTGCTTTAAGCCACTATATTATACTGCCTCATTATTATTGTTGGTGGTTAACATTTTGTTATTTCTTGTCATGAATATCTTATACATTGTATCATTATACACATGCACTAATAAACTTGTAGAATAATTTCTATAAATGAGATTGGTGTTTTGAAAGAGTTCTTACATTTAAATTGAATAATGTTTTAAATTTTTGATAGAAATTGTCAAATTATTCTTATTATCAGTTTCTTCTCACACCCATAATGCGTAAGAATGCTTGTAAGAACTACTGTTAAAGTTTTGGATTTTTGTGTGTCTTATAAATGATAATGGTAACTCATGGTTTTCTTTGCATTTTCCTTATGAGTATATTAATAGTAATAAAATAAAGGCTATGATTTAGAGAGGACTACTATGTGCCAGCTTGTGTCACATAGTTAATCCTCATAACCACATGTAGTAAGGCTGAGTTAATGACTTTCCCAGTGTTACATAACTAATAAATAGTATAACAGGGTTGTTTTCTTAACCATTACACTTTCTACCTTATAGTCTGGTAGATCCCTGAGTACTTACGCCCTTACATCCTAAGGTAGGAGAGATCCTCAGGTCTCCTACTATTTTGGAGAAAGACCTTTCACAAAGGTAAACTGACTCTTAGGAGTTTCCATACTGTTATGTACAGTCAGCCTACCATGCCACTCAGGGAGCCATTTACAGTCATGTGAAGTATTTTCCAGGAGGTCTCTGGGGAGGGTACAACATGATGATAGGATTTGATTTTAGATTTATGGCTATTGTTTTAAAAAGAGAAAACTGACATCGGTTGATTATTGCATGCTAGAAGTAAGGAACAAAATAGACCCGAAAATCACTCTAAACTCTTTCCTCATGAAAATTATGACATCAAAATGAAAACATAAACTCCAGAGCAATAGCAAACTTACTGAGTATGCAAGTCATCTTTATTACTCATCCCAGGAAAAGAAACCTGTAATTTGTGACTTCTGAGTTAAGCTCTGTTAGATCCCACTTTTTAGTAAAGTCTAAAGGACCACATTATTCAAGTTCATAGTAATTTCTTGCTTATATGTCACTATTGCTGTTATGTGACTTTTCCTTCTTAAGACAGCATATGAGACCTGTGTATTATCCTTTAGAACTCATGTCTGAATGAATTTAAATTGAGCAATGAGCCATGTTCATTGTAATGCCATTCATTTTCTTATTGTACCGTACAGGGCATTGCAGACAAGCTGGTTCTCTTAGACCTCTCAGAAGGGACTAAAGGAGGGATGATGGACCTTGACATCTTTAATCTACCTAATGTGGAGATCAGCAAAGGTCTGGCTACTCTGCTTAAATATGTTTCCTTATTTGCTCTTGTTTTTGAGTCCTAGAGTTTTAATGCTGAAAAGCATCTTGAAGATCACATAGTTCAAGTCTCTCATTTTGCAGATTGGGAAACTGAGATTCAAATAAGTCACTTAATCAAAGTTATACAGAGATTGTAACTGATTATATTTATGAGTCAAATGAGCAGAAAACATTTAGATTCATTCAGATTGGTCAGAAGGAGTTATTTTTGGTCTTTAATGTACACCCCAGGATAAATCTGTTTTCTCTGATTGTTTCTTTTCTCAGACTATATTGGTTAAGAACACTGATTTTAGAGTTTGACAGATGGGGGTGTGTATCCTAGCTCTACCACATTATAGCTCTGACATTTCTCAGATTATATAATCTCTCAAAGTTCAGTTTTCTCATCTGTGAAGTAGGAATAATACTTACCTCTTGGTATATAGTAGTGTTAAACCGAGATTAAGGAAAAAAATACTCTATTCATATTGATTTCGCTAAAAATATATTGTTAAAACAAATTTTAATAAGAACAAAAGGGGTTTGTGTCAGTAAAATTTGAAATGTTTATTTTTTCTCTCTCTCTTTTTTTTTTTTTTTTGAGTTGGCATCTCATTCTGTCACCCAGACTAGAGTGCAGTGGCACACTCACAGCCACCGAGGCCGACTTGCTGGGCTCAGGTGATCCTTCCGCCTCAGCCTTCCAAGTAGCTGGAACTACAGACACATGCCACCATGCCTGGCTAAGTTTTTGATTTACTGTAGAGATGAGGTCTTGCCAAGTTGCTCAGGCTGGTCTCGAATCCATGGGCTCGGACAGTCCTCTCACCTTGGCCTCCCAAAGTGCTGGGATTATAGGTGTGAGCCACCATGCCCATTTTTTAATTAAAAAACTTGCATGGAGCCGGACTCGGTGGCTCAGCCTGTAATCCCGCGCCTTTGGGAGGCTGAGGTGAGTGGATTGCCTGAGCCCGCGGGTTCGAGACCGTCCTGGGCGGCAAGACCTCATCTCTACAATAAATCAAAAAATCAGCCGGGCGTGGTAGCATGCGCCTGTAATTCCGGCTCCTCGGAAGGCTGAGGTGGAAGGATCGCCGGAGCCCAGCAGGTCGAGGCTGCGGTGGCCGGGAGCAGCCACTGCACTCCAGTCTGGGCGACAGAGTGAGATTCTAACTGAAAAAAAAAAAAAAAAGTTTGCATGAAGGGCTGGGCACAGTGGCTCACACCTGTAATGTCAGCACTTTGGGAAGCCGAGGAAGGAGGATTGCTTGAGCCCAGAAGTTCAAGACCAGCCTGGACAACACAGTAAGACCTCATCTCTAAAAAAAAATTAGCCCGGAGTGGTGTATGCCTATAGTCCTAGCTACTCGGGAGGCTAAGGCAGAAGGATCACTTGAACCCAGGAGGCTGTGGCTGAGGCTGCAGTGAGCTGTGATTGTGCCACTGCACAAGTCTGGGTGACAGAGTGAGACCCCAACTCAAAAAAATTTTTTTTAAAAAGAGGAAGTTTGCATGTATTTTATAATGTACATAATATATCGATACATACATATTTATGTAGGTAAACACCATATTTGGGATGTAGATTTGAAAATATTTTACCGGGGATACATGATCAAGGGGAGAAAAAAAGAGGAGTCAGTTGAACTAGAGTAAACGTATTTCCTAAAACCTTTCTATCAGGTTATAGGTAAGGTCAGGCTGTAACATGCTATCCTTTGCTTTTCTTTAAGTCCCCTGTATTTCTTACCATATTTTCCAAATAATATATAAAGATATACAGTCTCATAAGCCTGAAGATATTAAGAGTGGTCAGAAAAGTTGAAAATTATGGGCCGGGCTTGGTGGCTCAGCCTGTAATCCCAGCACTTTGGGAGGCCAAGGTTGAGTGGATTGCCTGAGCCCCCGGGTTCGAGACCCACCTGGGCAACTTGGTGAGACCTCGTCTCTACAATAAGTCAAAAATAAGCTGGGCGTGGTAGCGCGTGCCTATAGTTCCAGCTACTTGGAAGGCTGAGGTGGAAGAATCACCTGCACCCAGCAGGTTGAGGCTGCAGTGGCCAGGAGTGTGCCACTCAAAAGAAAATAAAAGAAAAGAAAATTATACCTATTGGTTATAAAAATTGGGTGTAATAGTTTTAGTCTCTGGATGCCTGTAGGATACTTTGGGTTCATTTTCTTTCTCTGAGAAGAATACCATAGTTGCTTTTTTTTTTTTTTTTTTTTTGA